>NC_142034.1:56850799-57003683 GCF_982192425.1 Myodes glareolus
CATAAAGATGGAAAATACACAGAGACTCTTGATACTGTATATTATTATGCTCTCTTTTAATTGTTTGAATGCTGAGGAAGGAGCAACAGTCGCCAAAAGACATTTGCTTATAAATGCTGCAGAATTAATCCAAGATAGGTGTTTTGAAAATACCTTGGCTTCAAAATTGAAGTCAAAAGGTATGTTACTTTGGAGAAGAGATTTTGCTTTTGTTTTCACAGAAAATGAGAAGCTGTGGATTCATTCTGAGTTAAGAAAAATCAGGTTCCATCAAGGGAGGCCACCTGAGAAATCTCCGATAGGAACAGATGGCCCAGATGACAGAATTCTACATCCAGAACAGATTCAAGACTGCTGCCTGAGATGATCAAGACTCACAGGATACTTCAGTCAGGACTTGATTATAACTCTAAATTTTCTTTAGGTTCCCATAAGATAATCAGCGCCCCCAACCAGCAGGAAGTAGCCTGAAATACTACGCCCACATTCCCAACAAATGGACTATGGGTATTTTCCTTTGTTTAAAAAAAAAAAAAAGAGGGAAATGGTGCAGGAGAATTATCTGTATTTTGTCAATCATGTATTTTAATAAAACGCTGATTGGCCAGGCAGGAAGTATAGGCAGGTCAACCAGACAGGAAGTAGAGGCGGGGCAATGAGAACAGGAGTATTCTAGGAAGGAGGAAGTCCCTTGGCCACTCCTGGGCAGACCACCAAAGAGGCAACATGTAAGCTGACAGCTGAAAAAGGTACCAAGCCACGTGGCTGACATAGATCAGAATAGTGGGGTAATATAAGTTATAAGAGCTAATAAGTAGCCTGACCTAATGGGCCAATCAGCTTTATAACTTATAGAGATCTCTGTGTGGTTGATTTTCCTTGGGACTTGCCAGCTTGTTGGGGTACTGGGCGGGAACAGATACCCCAACAAGCTAGCCCCACATGTTACACCTTCCTGTACATACATCCCCATTACAGTTCATACTTAGCATTTCATGACTGGCTTTTCTTGTCCTCTTGATTTTATATGTGCCCTCTCATTTTATTCAACATCCTGGTTATTTATTCATTCATTCTTGAGATGGAGGATTGTGCAGTATTGCCCAGGCTGGTCTTAACCTTGTAATCTTCCTGCCTCAGCCTCCCCAGAAACTAGGGTTATAGATGTAGGCCTCAGCACCTGACTTCAACTCTTACTTTTTAAAAACTTTCTTTCTATGTATTCTTTGTGTCGTGCATCTCTATCCCGTTCATTTCCCATCCCTGTATATCTGCCTTCTGCCCTTGTAGCCTTACCGTAAAAACTTAAGAAAAGAAAAGAAAAAAAGAAAAAGAAAAGAAAGAGGTAAAAATCTGAGCGTGAAGCTGCAGTGTGACACAGTGAGTCATACAGTAAACCCTTTATTCATATTTCTTCACTTACAGGTGTTCATTGCAAAGAGTCATTGGTCTAGTTCAAGGTCTCTGGTTTCTGCTCCACTGCCAGTGCTGGGCCCTCTCTGGAACTCCTCTTTGTTATCCTGCTGTTGCTGTGTGTTGTGGGGGATCCTGCAGCTTTGATTCTGTAGACTGAAGGTCAAGTTCCTTCACATGCTCCAGCAGAACACAGATGGGGTGGACAGTGGGGTGGGCCAATCCATAACTCTGGTTCTGGGCCTCGGTAGTTGCAGGGTTGGTCAGCCTGCCCACTCTCCCTTGTCCTCACCACCAGGCTGAGCTTTCCTGCATTACCCTGTCAAGTTCACCCCTTGCAGCAGTGAGCAGGGGGCGGGGCCAGTTCTCTTGCCCTCAGATCCTCAGAGTCAGATCTTCCATACCTACACCTTCAGGGCCAACTTGACTGAGTTGTTCAGGCATGGCACAAGGGCCACTCTCCTGAGAGCCACAGCAGTTGAGGAGGGGCAGGGATAGCTTTCCTGCTCTTAAGACCTCAGGGCCAGCTCTCCTACCTGCATCAGGCATTGATATGCGGGGGGGGGGGGCATCTCTCTCCTGCCTACGCTGTCACATTACAGATGAGTAATGGGGACAGCTCTTCCATGCTCACAATTTGGGGCTGGCATACCCACACCTCCGCTCACAGAATTGGCTCTATTGTGCTGCCCAGGCAAAGCGTAGGGCCTGCTCTCTCAAGTGTTATAGCTGGTGGCAGGCAGGGACAGTTCTCCCACCTGCCTTGGGGGTTGACGGGCAGGAGGGAGGAAGCCAATCAACTCTTACTTTTAAAGCTAAAGTATTTATGCTTCCACCTATCTTTCTGTTACTGTAACAAAGTAAATACCTGTCTGAGTTAGGGTTTCTGTTGTTGTGGCTGTGAAGAGACACCACGGCCATGGTAACTCTTATAAAGGAAAAGCATTTAATTGGGTGGCTTCCATTTTCAGAGGTTCAGTTCATTATCATCATGGAGGGACATGGTGTTATGCAGGCAAGCATGGTGCTGGCAACAGAAAGTGGTCTGAGACACTGGGCATGGCTTGAGCATATATGAAACCTCAAAGCCCATCCTCACAGTGACATACTTCCTCCAACAAGGCCACACCTTCTCCAACAAAGCCACATCTCCCAAGAGCGCCACTCCCCATGAGATTATGGGGGCAATTATATTTAGACTACCACAATATCTCAGCTAATTAACTTAACAGATAGAAAGATTTGTTTTGGATCAATGTTTCAGAAGTTTCAGTTCATAATGGGCTCTGCCCTCTTGGGTGTGTGGAGGTATCCTAGAGGCAGTACAGGACAGAGGGGCTTATTCACCTCCCTGTGGATGTTAGAAATCAGGGAGGGAGAGAAGGAGGAAGGGAAAGAGACTGGAACACAAACTTCCCCTGCAAAGATGGCCCTATGACTTTATCTGCTTTGCACTACTAGGCCCCACATCCTTCAGGCCCTACCCCTTACTAATAACTCCACAGACTAACAGGCAAGCCTTTGACACACAGAGGGCTTTTAGGGAATATTCCAGTTTCAAACTCTACAAACATATATAAAGGAGAGAGCCAGCCTAAGGGACTCCCAAGAACCCATCCCTCAACTCCGACAATTACCAGCCAAGCTTGTTTCTTCATCTGCTTCCCACTGCAATATCTAGAGCACACAGTCGGTACCATGTCGCTTTTGTCTGTGACTGTTTCAGTGTGCAGTTTCAGTAATTCCATCCTACTACCAGATAGCTGCTTAAGACTCAACACTTCCTCATGCAAACGTCATTGTGACTGACATTCTGACCTGAACTCTGGAAGGACTGATGAATGAATGATGTAGAAGCACCAGAGACCCAAAATGACCTTGTTACTTTCCGATCACCAGCAAGTCTGGCTGGTCTGAAACTGGTTTTGTAGACCAGACTGGCTTGGAATTCATAGAAATCCTCCTGTCTCTGCCTTACTAGTGCTGGGATTAAAGGCATGCACCGTCATGCCTACTGACCCTGATAGTTTAGAGTTTGCATTAGTCAACAGCCAAAAGACAAGATGTTCTCCGAAGCTAGAAAGCCAGATCTTCACAAGTTAAGGAGGGAAAAAAAAAGGTTGTAATTAGGTTGACTCAATGGGCGGCATTAGTCACACTCAGCTATTGACATTTAAATGAATTACAATTCAACAAAATTTAAAACCATGTCCCACATGTGGCCAGCGGCTATCATCACATTGATACAGGACATTCTGTCTCTACAGGAAGTTGCATAAGACCCGGTTGGCCTAGCAACTAAGGATGGTATTGTATTTGGGAAAGGACAGGGGAATCCTAAACAAGTTTCAGAAATCTGCATCTTTGGTTGCAAAAGGTGTTGAGGGATGGAATTCTTGTCCCCCTGAGCCTTCAGGAGGAGGCAACAGCTTTAACACAAAGGTCCTCACTTTGCCATGTGCCAGCAAGAAGTTTGCTTGAGCCAGGCATGGTGGTACATGATCCAGTCCTTGGTGGGTGGGGGTGGGGGTGGGGGTGGGGGTGGAGAGAGGGTGGGGGGAGGGGGGGCATAGCCAGGTGTTCAGCAAGTTCAGGGCAGTCAATGCTACTTAGAGAAACCCTGTCTCAAAACAAAAGCAAAAACAGCAACAAAAAAGTTTTCTGTATTCTTTCCTGAAAACACAGGCCTGTCATCCCAGTTACTAGGGAGACTGAGTCAGGAAGATTCTAAATTCAAAACCTGTTTGGGTGAGAGTAAGTTCAAGGCCAGCCTGGGTGCCTGTGAGGCTTCAGGTTCAATTTACTGCATCAAAAAAAAAATTGGCTTTAATTTTGTAGTTCACTTCCTTTCCCCCCAAAACCCCCACCTTCAGCCTTAGCAATGGAAAAATTGAAGTTAGTCCAATTTTATAAATATCAGTCCTGTCTGGTTACTTCCAGTTCCCAAGTTTCATTTTGGGTAAACATTTCATGACATTCAGATATTTTTAACCTCTGTCACTGTCTGGTGTGGGGGTGCAGGCTCAGAGGTTAAGCATTCCAGCATGGGTCTGTTCCTCGGTGTTCTTCCCACTACTTCCCAAGCCCTCTAACCTGCCCGGGAGTCCTCTCGCATGGATGAAAAAGACCACTTTCTTTTCTGTAAGGCCAGGTATCACTACCTGACAAACCCCTGTACAGTCTGGCTGTGTTCACTTGGTTTTCTTCACCCAGCTAGCATCCTAGATAAAACTGCACTGTGATATTTGGTAAAAGTGACAGTCAGTGAGTCTCTGTCCAAGTTCATGGAACAGGTAGACCCTCAAAGGCCTCCGGACATGGCTCTCTAGGATCAGCCCACTCTTACCTAGGATAGGCTCTCCGCTATATGGAGGGACGGGCTGTGATGCTTTCGGTACCCAGGTATCCACCACCACTCACAGGAAGCTTCCAGATGGCCATCTGTGATTCCAACAGAGAGGGTTTGGGTCCTTGCTTCCAGCCTCACTCTCACAGGTACCTCCTTAGGGCATCAATTTTAGAAGATGGGCCAGATTCCTCATATTTCATTAAATCAGAGGGTGGATAAAGTTATAATTTGTAAGGAATTCAGCTTCCTCTCAAAGATGATCCTGTCCTCTTTGTCTCTTCATTTTTCCCCCCTTACTTCTCCCTGGTATCAGACCCAGTAACCTTCTTGGATGGTTGTACTATATTGGTTATGAAATTTTGGCAGACGTAATTACCCCCAAACTTAGCATATTAAAATGACAACCTTATAATTTCACATAGCATTTGTGGCAGTTTGAATAAGAGGGTCCCCCATGGGCTCATACATTTGAATGCTTGGTCTCTAGGTGATAGACTGTTTAGGAAGGATTAAGAGGTGTGGCCTTACTGGAAGAGGTGTGTCACTTAGCGTAGGCTTTAAGGTTTCAAAATCCCATGCCAGGCCCAGTCTCTCCTTCTGCCTCCAACTTGTGGATAAGATGTAAACACTTTGCTATTGCTCTAGCATCATGCCTGCCTAACTGCTGCCACGCTCCCTGGCATGAAGGCCATGGACGGACACTCTGAACCCCTGAGTAAGGTCCCAGCTAAACGCTTCCTTCATGACTTGCGCTGGTCCTGATGTCTCACAATGGGAAAGTAGCTAAGATAGTATCTAAGGTTGTGAACTCCAGCATGGCCTGGTTGGCTGGTTCGCCAGTGGGCTTCTATGCACATGTATTCATAATTTTAAGAATTTAAAATTCTGTTTTTCAACATTTAAGCAAATAATTAAAAAAGACAAAATAATGTTTGCTCATTTATTTATTAAGGGCTGGGGGTTGAACCGAGGGTTTGTTTGCTGAGCATACACCCTCACCCTGAGCTGCATCCCTAACCTACAAATTATTTATCACATACATGTAAAACGTAAACTATCATAATTGGTTTAAGCATCCAGACAGCTTCCCTCGTCACTACTGTCCCACAAACTGTGGTATTGTCCCCTTGATTTTTCTGTAGTTTGCCAATAAATTCACAGCATAGATCTTCTTATACAATGTGTTGTCTAGCTGTGTGAAGATTTACAGTATGAAGATGAAATTGAGTTGTACATCTGGCTTTTCCTGTGAATCACCCTGCACTGTTGTACCTATGTGAGACTCATCCTTATAGGAGGGTGTGACCACAATATGCATGTGGGAAGTGGAAAATTTCAGGGCCCTTGCAGTTATGAACAGTGTTGTTGTAGCTCATTTGGGGGGTGTTGTTCTGTGCACTGTGTAGGGATGGCTCTAGAGCAGCCATTCCCAACCTTGGCCAGCATTGGATCATGGTGCTGGTAAAACTAGGGGCAGGTGGATTTCCAAGATACTGGGCTATTGTTGGTAGAGGGTCTGGTTTGTCAAGCTGCTTTTAAAATTTTATTTTTAATTTTTTGTGCTGGGTGGGTATGTTCTCTTGTGTGCAGGAGCCCTTAAAGTAGAGAAGAGGGTGTTGGGTCCCCTAGATTTGGGTGATTGTGAGCCTACCCATGTGGTCTTGGGAACTGAACTCAAGTCCTCTGCAAGACCAGCAACCACTCTTCCTGCTGAGCCATCTCTTTAGCATTGGCACTCTGGTTTATATTTTATTTTATTCTATTTTAAATTTTTTTTGAAACAGAGTCTTGGGCCACTCAAGCTAACAACAAACTTTCCCTGTAGCTGAAGATGACCTTAAGTGTAAAAAGAAGTTCTTTCCTTCTTTACATTTTTTTCATTTTATTTTATATGTATGGGTGTTTTGTCTGTATGGGGTCTGTGCACCATATGGCTGTAGTGAAAGTGGAGGTCAGAAGAGGGCACTGGATCTCCTGGGCCTTGAGATACACAGGTAACTGTGAGCTGTCAAATATGTGCTGGGGATTGCAGTCAGTGCTTTTGACTGTTGATTCATTTCCCAAGACCTGACCTTGAACTTTTGATCCTTGTACTTCCTTTCTCTGAGTGCTGTCATCTCGAGACACCTGGTTCATGTGATTCTGGGAATCAAACTCCAGATTTCATGCATGGCAGGCAATCGTCCCAACTAAACTATATCTCTAGACCTCAATTCTATTGATCAACAAGGTTTTGATGCCCTGCACCAGAGTATAGAGACCTTGTATGGAATTCCAGCCTAAGGGAGTCTGCCTCCGCAGTTAGGCACCTGTAGACACAGTGAATGGTGTCAGAACATCTTTCCCATAAGGAATGCCCAAGAGTTCTAATTTTTCCACTTTCCCACCAATGTATGATATTTTCTGCTTCTATTATTTTGGAGTAGACTTGATTCTGCCCGATGTGAGAGTATTATGAATTTTATGAATTTTAATCTCATTGTTCTGTTTCTTCATGATCGTTCTTTATTGCTTCTGGAAAGCTACTTTTATTAATCCCAGTCTGTCACCTTCCATGTGCATCTGTTTTTACCTAATGATGTCATGTTCCCGAAGTCCTTGCCTTCTTGTGCCCTACAGTGGACGCAATAAACATTTCCTGAAATTTTCCTTTCTATTGATCTAGAAATGGGCACTTTTGCTCTAGGTTCAAGAATGCATTTTTTTTCTTTTTGTACTTTTAAGTGGGTTTCATGTTGATTGTATTTTCTCAATATATTCCTGAATAAGATGTGACCTGGTACTTGTCAGCGGGTAGAAGGCAAACTGTCCTGTGCTCTCATGGAGTCTTTGTCTCCTTTCTTTTTGGTCAACAGCAGAAGTGAAGTTCCATAAGCCTGGGTCCTGGCCCACTTACTTTATTAGCACATGTTCTTGACCAACCCTGACCCTGGTTCTCTTCCTGCAGTAGCTCAGGCCCTAATTTGCTACTTTCTTAACTAAAACAACTTCTCTGTCTCCTTTTTGCTCCCTCCTGTCAAGATCTTCGGCTTTGGGGAGGGGTCAGCTTAACTGATTGACAGCAGTTCTGCCTGCAATGATGGACAGGCAGGAGAAATAGGGCTTTTGCGGGGAAGATGGAGTCAATGACAGAATCTGAGTTTAGTACTGCATCTACCAGATGGCAAACATTTAAAAAACAGTCCTGCCATCATTATTGTTTGTTATTGGCATTTTATTAGTTAGACCATGTGTTTGCCATGAATGTGTTCTATTATGTTCATTTCTCGTTTATAGGGATCTTTATCTATTTTACTTACTTCTTTACCCTCAGTGCCTCAAATGGGGAACCATGTATGGGAAACTCTCAAGAATATTTGTTAAATGAAAGACTTTTTGAGACCATGGAAAGGCTGTATGAAGAGCCCCTAACCAATTCAGAATGTGCCATTTCGAGTCAGACTTTGCACTGTTATTTATAACAGTGAACAATTTAAGTCAACCTGCACATCAGCAATAAGGTCAACAAATCACAGTTAATCCTATGCTGCAGGCTCTGCTGCTGTTGTAAACTGAATTGTGGAATACCTTTGACAGAAGGAAGTCTTTACTTATATAGCTGGAGAGAATCAGGGGGAGTTACAAAACAATCTGCCCCTGCAATACGATCTCCCATAAACCGTGTATGTATAGAAAAACACTGGGCAGGAGTTCAGCTTAGTCGGCAGAGTGTTTGCTTAGCATGCAGCAAGAAGCCCTAGGTTTGAGCACCAAGCACCTTGTAAACCAGGCAAGGAGGTGCATGCCTGTAACCCTGGCACTCAGGTGTGTTGAAGGGAACTGCTTGTTCGTCCCAGCCACCCAGAGCTGACATAATCACACAGAAACTGTATTAATTCACTGCTTGGTCCATTAGCTCTAGCTTCTTATTGGCTAACTCTTACATCTTAACCCATTTCTATTAATCTGTATATCACCATGAGGTCGTGGCCTACCAGCAAAGTCTCAGCACGTGTATCTCCAACAGCAGATCCATGGTGTCCCCTGATCCCACCCTCTTTCTCCCAGCATTCAGTTCCACCTTCCCCGCCTACCTAAGTTCTGCCCATCAACAGGCCAAGGCAGTTTCTTTATTCATTAACCAAGAAAAGCAACACACAGACAGAAGGACCTCCCACACCACAGGTAGTAGAGGGAGGAGGAACAGACATTCAAGTCTTCAGCTACATACCCAGGTTAGGATCAACCAATATTCTTTGCTGCAAACAATAAAAACTAATTCTGATGTAATTTAAACAGCAATGACCTCTATTTAGAAGAAGTGGGGTAATACAGATTGTCAGGGGTTCAGAGGACTTATATTAGCAATAACCTAGTCAATAACCACACCCCAAATCCTACCACCAAACTAAGTCGGCATGCCCTACAAATACAGGCTACAAAAGCCACTCTGCCATCCTAGGAACACACTTGGATGACCAGGGTAGCTGCTCTGTCTGCAGTGTAGTCTTTCACCCAGGATTTCAAACATCACGTGGGAATGTGTCAGGCTTGTGAATATGAACGTCTCACCCAGACTTATTGCATCAAACTTTTGGGGGGTGATACTTAGGAAACTGGTTTCAATAAGACACAATAGTGATTCTTATGGGCATGAAGATTTGCAGTCTCTGGCCAGAGACTAGAGTAATATATTTGGGTTGGCAGATCCTTGATCATGTGCGTATCCTTGAAACAAGAGAGCCTGGAAAGTGAGTATCCAAAATGTCTTATTTCATTTTCTATTGCTGAAACAGAATATCATAGATTGGGTAATTTATAAGACTTGAATGTTTGAGAGGCGGTGTCTGTATCTGACAAGGTTCTTTGTGCTAGAGGGGATTCTGTAGTGGCTTGGGGTGTCAGATAGAAGACAGTGTTCTATTAATAGCTCCACCATCTCCTCCTCTTATAAAGCCACAGTCTTAAGGCCTCAGCCTTCTGGCCACTTTAACTTAATTACTCCCCAAAGGTTCCACCTGCAAACACAGTAGTTGAATTAAGTTTATACCTTCTTAATGTCTCACAGTGGAGATTAAATTTCTATGTATGTTCAGATGAGGACAGCAAGTCAGATGCAAACTACAGCAAGTGATGGTCAGTTTCCATAGTGACAGCTGCCTCTACTTTGGACTAAGATTTTGGGAAGGCGTTCTCAGGATATAGGTGCCAGAGTCAGATACACAAGGGAAAGACTAGAGGCTAAAACCTATTCTAGTGTTTGGAGCAATCGAGGAAACAAGAATGGGGCGTTTCCATCATGTCTAATGTGATGACGGTGAAGGCAACTAAAAATATTTATTTTCCTCTGATCATTGCCAAGGAAAAGATCTTCAAGCAGAGAAAGCACACAACAAAGCTGAGTACCATGGTGTACACCTGTTCTTCCAGCATTTCAAAGGGGATTGTGAGCTCCAGGCCAGCCTGAGCTACATAGTGAGACCCACCTCAAAAAAAAAATTGTAACAAATTATTTTAAAAGTAAATTGCAATCAAGAGAGCTAGAAGAAAGGCTTTATTGAAATCAATTCAATTACTATTTCTAGATTGACTAAATAATTGACAATAAAAGGATAAAACTAAAAGTATTTGAGGGCAAACAAGAAGACAAGTATTTTTATACTGAGGTAGTAAGAGATTCTATAAACCAGGTAAAAGCTTATATTAGGGACGGGATCTCCAGCCCAGCAGTTAAGAGCTCTTGTTGCTCTTCCAGCCCCGGGTTCAGTTACCAGCACTCATGTCAGGGGAGCACCAGGTCTAGGGGATCTACTGCTTCCTGCTGGTTTGGAGGGTACCCACACAAGTGTGTGTGCATGCACTCACACACATAAATAAAAGTGGAGATAAATATTTGAAAAAAGCTTCAATTATAATGTAAAAATACGTCAAATGTATAATATCAGATTTTAAATCTCTAGTATTTAAAAAGGCACTGTGACCAAGAGCCGGAGACATGGCTCAGTGGTTAATCACACTGGTGGACTGTCTTGCAGAGTAAGGGAGTCACGTGAAGTTGATGCATGAGCCTTGTGGTCCAGAAGTCACACTACATGCTTATCTATATCAGGAATCCCTGACTATGTGCATAAGGAACCTGAGAAGATTTGATGCCATGCTCTCTGTGGCAATCTCTCTTTCAGCACAGAGTTTTAAAGTGAAAGGCTACCAAGCTGCTAAAAATGAATGGGTTTGACCTATATGCACCAAGATGCATGCACCCCCAAACCAACAATATTGAGAGAGTCATGATGAACCCAGTGGCATATACTATTATCATCTTTGCATCATCAGCAGCAGCAGCAGCATCATCATCACCATCATCATCATCATCATCAATGTTGGTTCTTTTTAGATAGGGTCTCGCTTTATAGTTCATATTGTCTTCAAACTCACAGTCCTCCTGCCTCAGCTTTTCAAACGCTAAGGTTACAGATATGTATTTCTAAGATCAGCTGTGCTGCATATTACTTATGAATAAATTCAAGTATACCAAATGCATTCAAGTATAACACGCAAGGGAATGTTTTCTTTGAAGGTAGAGGGAGGTAAGAGTTGGACTTCGGTTCTATTGAGACATCTTATTTTCTAAAAATAATGACACAAATATGATACCTTTTACCATTTGTTTCATTGGGATAGGGGGTACCTACTAGCACAATCTAGGTATTGGCCATTCAGAGCCATTGTTGGCTGTCATGGGAGTTAAGTACAATGCCAGGCATTGCCTCATTAGCTGTTGGATGTGGACAGGACTTGAGAAGGGCTGATGGAGATGTAATATGTCACCAGCGATGGCAGATGGGTTTGCAGATGATGATTGCTCAGATGGGGTATGCCTGGTAGACTTGGTAGACTCTGTTCAACAGTGGTGTTTCTAACTTGTATGAACATATGACAGTGTCACTGGCCAGAGTTGAAGATAGTAGAAGACCGGAAAAGATGTGTAATTGTATATGAGGTTGAACCATAAATGTAATATCAACAGGTGCAATGAGGGACTGGAGCCAAGCAGGTAAGATGAAAGTCTTCTATTTGGCTTATAACCAGTTACTGTGACTCAGTGGGAGATGCTTACCTAGTGTACTCAAGTGAGTTCAATTGCTAGCACTGGGGAGAAAAGAAAAATCCCAGCTTTAAAGTCAATTATAGGAGAGGGATAACTGGCTGTATAAAATCTCATTAGAAAATTCTGGTAATCTCAGACCTTTTATAATATTAGGCTAGAACTGAAATTTGATTTCTTAAGACAATTTGTTAATACTTGGTTAAAGGCTATGTTTAAGAAAAACACATTTGGAGAAAAGAAAGCATATTTAACAAGTGGTGCTGACATAACTGGATATCAACATATAGAAGAATGAAAATACGCCCGTATCTATCACCATGCACAAAACTCAAGTCCAAATGAATCAAAAACCTCAACATAAAGCCAGCCACACTGAACCTTATAGAAGAGAAAATGGGAAATACACTTGAACACATTGGCACTGGAGACCACTTCCTAAATATAACCCCAGCAGCACAAACACTGAGAGAAACAATTAATAAATGGGACCTCCTAAAACTGAAAAGCTTCTGTAAAGTAAAGGACACAGTCAACAAGACAAAACAACAACCTACAGAATGGAAAAAGATCTTCACTAACCCCACATCAGACAGAGATCTGATCTCCCAAATATACAAAGAACTCAAGAAATTGGTCACCAAAAGAACAACTAATTCAATAAAAAATAAATGGAGTACAGACCTAAACAGGGAGCTCCCAAGAGAGGAATCTACAATGGCTGAAAGACAATTAAGGAAATGTTCAACATCCTTAGTCATAAGAGAAATGCAAATCAAAACAACTCTGAGATCCCATTTTACACCTGTAAGAATGGCCAAGATCAAAAACACTGATGACAACTTATGCTGCAGAGGATGTGGGGAAAAGGGAACACTTCTGCATTGCTGGTGGGAATGCAAGCTTGTGCAACCCCTTTGGATGTGAGGATGGTGATTTCTCAGAAAGTTAGGAAAAAACCTTCCTCAAGACCCAGTAATCCCACTTTTGGGTATATATCCAAAGGATGCTCAATCGTTCCACAAGGGCATGTGTTTAACTATGTTCATAGCAGTTTTGTTTATCATATCCAGAACCTGGAAACAACCTAAATGCCCCTTGATCAAAGAATGGATAAGGAAAATGTGGTACATTTACACATTGGAGTACTACACAGCAGAAAAAAATAACATCATCTTGAATTTTGCGGGAAAATGGATGGAGCTAGAAAACATTATTTTGAGTGAGGTAACCCAGACACAGAAAGACATTTATCACATGTACTCACTCATAGGTGGTTTTCAAACATAAATCAAAGAAACCAGCCTACAATCCGCAATCCCAGAGAACTTAGACAACAATACAGACACTAAGAGAGACTTACATAGATAAAATCTACATAGGAAGTAGAAAGTAGAAAAAGACAAGATCTGAGTAAATTGGGAGCATGGGGACCTTGGGAGGGGCAGAAGGGGGAAGGGAAGAGGCAAGGAGTGGAGCAGAGAAAAATGTAGAGCTCAATAAAAATCAATAAAAAAGGGGGAAAATTCAAAATAAACTGGTTGTCCCTAGGGACAAAAAGAAAAACACATTTGTTTTTCAGGCAGCTTGTCATGTAGCCCAGGCAAGTCTTGAACTCAAAATTCTTCAGCTTCAACTTAAGTGATAGAATTATAGGTGTGCACTAACTGCAGCTAACTTGAAAGCAAATATTTGGATCCATAAATTCTATGCAGAGCTTATTAAAAACTGTCAGGTGAGTATGCAGTATGCAAAGACTTATGTGTAAAATGGTTATCAAGTCATTGTTTGTGATGACAAAAAAAGCAAACGATAATATTTAAAAACTTGTAATAACCAAACTGGACATCCAGAGTATACTAATTAGCTGTATGCATTGGAATAGTATACTGTCAGTAGAAAAGACAACAGACCTAGGCACATAAAATAGTCTGGATTTTACAAATGTATATTCCTAGCGATTATCACTTGTAGGTGGGGTGACACAGTTTTTATTTATCTTTTTATTTATCTCTCTTATTTTTTCAATTTTCTATAAACGTCATATGTTGTTTATTATTATTATGCTACTTCTAAAGAAGTAGTATTGAGCTTTTAGAAATTAGCTTGAGCTAATAATATACTAATATAATACAGCATGTGAAGGAGTGATCATTTATTAAAATATGAGCTGGGAAACTTGAATTATGCATGAGTCTCTTCGTGTGCATCTTGTGTTTGGGCAATGGCCACACTTTAATGTTCTGGAGCAAGACACTAAGATGCTGATGAATTTGGAAACTATGTCTGTAGAGAACTCTTGGAAAGTCAGGGCTATTTATTTCTTTTAAAGGCAACCAGCGGAAAATATGTTTCATTTTTCTGAATGTCTAAATGGCTGTAAGATGGAGAAAGCTAACATCGCTCCAGAAAACAGCCTGAGGACACAGTGGTGGAGATGGAACGGAGGGAGAGCTCCTTTGGATTAGAGAACTTCCTGATAATTAGTAATGGTATCACTATCACTATTGTAAGATAAACAGATTCCAGTGTGTACATGCAGGAAAAATATTGGGGGGTTTGGGGTGCCTCGTAGAGGTAAGTCATGGGAATCAGACACGGAAATGACAGAGCAAAAGATGTCTTGGAGTCTAGGCAACAGGAAACATTCAGGAGGACATAGATGCTGTACTCATCTGGTCCTACCTGCCTTTAAAGGCTATGGTATCACTCCATCCAAAATTCAAAGTTTGCTTAACAAAACTCTGAAGATTCTGACTTGGGTAAGGGAAAGCATGCCAACTTTACCAAGGTGGGAGGGAAGAGGAGGAGGAAGAAGAAAAGGAAAAGGAGGAGGAATAGGGCTAATGCATACACTCTGGGTCCAGAAACAACAAATAACACCATTTCATCACCTTGTTCTCAGGGGCTGAGCTTTGCTTTCATCACTGAAGGATGAAGCAAGAGCTGTGTAGCTGATGATGGACAGCCGCACGCTCTGGTTGCTTTGGGGAATGATCTATATGGGACTTGGAGAAGGGAGCATGTGGACTACGTGAATTCTGGGTTACTAAGGACCACAGAATTTTCTCCCTCTGAGCCACACTGTAGTGTTTGGTTGATAGTGGTATCAATGCTCATCGAAGAGCACCAAGAATGAATTCTCAAAGCTCTTTGGTGCCTACTCTGGCACAGTACCCATGAGCCAGGAAAATCTTTCATGAACCAATTCTACCTCTTCTCAGGATTTGGTCAGGTCTCTGGGGTCCATCGGTTCATGAAACCGGAAGGATGCTTACCACATGTGGTAGTTAATGCTGTTTACCACCTTGACTGGATTGAGAAATGCTTGGGAGATTAGTAAATGACGTGTCTGAGTGTGTCTGTGGTGACGTTTCCAGAGCTCATCAGATTATTAAGGTTCTGATATGATTAACTACATAACCGAAGGACAGGTTCAAAAGTCAAGTAAATTACTGAGAAGCGGCAAAACTTCCTGCCTGATTGGAGGAGGTAAATCCCTAGGGCTGTGTCTTTGGGGGCTATGTCTTACGCGGTCCCCTTTTTGTTGCTTCTTTCTCTTTCTTATTTGTCATTTTGTGCAGACCTTCTTGCATGTTCCTGCCACCATGACTCTCTGCCTCACAATCGTCTCCGGAACACGGATCCCAGTGACCATGGACCAAAGTTTCCAAAACTGTGTGCCTAAGAAGTCCTCCCTCCAAGTTGTTCTCAAAGGCATTTTTGTTCACAGCGCTGTAACATTAACTAGTACACCGCGTAAATGATTCGTTCAGTTTCTCTGTTTCTTCACTTCTCCTTCTGAGCTGTCACTGCTTCTTCCTCCCTGTCACGGTTATTTACAAACTAGAGTGCTGCCGTCGGACACCACTAGTTAGGATAAAACTTGGGTGGGAGAGAAGAGAAGCTGAGGACAAAGAAACAACAGGAAACAGGAATCACTCCTAATTTCCAATAACAGTGGCATAGGGGTTGGTACCTTGGCAGTTCAAATCCCAGTCAGAAATCCGGAAAATTACTGATTAAATCAGTTTTAAAAATCTGTGTACGATGGAGTAGTGTGTAGATGTCTTGGAAAGATTGGTTACTTAGGTAAAGTGAGCAAGTAGGAGCGAAATGGTGTTTTGTAGGCAATGAGCAGCGTAAATCAGTCCACAAAACTTGTTTTGCCTATGCCATTAAATTTAGAGACCAAGAAAGTATACCACTGGCCCCTTTGACACTGGACATTGAGGTCATCACTAAGACCACCACGGCCTCTGAAACATCACTAGCGATCTTAAAAGTATCCTTGGTACCTTTCTTGCTCCAGTTATTCTCCTCATCCTTAGTCACAGCCTGAGCACGTGCATACCTGATTGACCGAGTCTAGGCAACTGCCATGCCTCAGCGTTCAGGAGTATCCGGAGTCTTCTACTTCTTTAGAAGAGGACTCTGTCATGTGGATAGTCCTAGCAGCCACATTCCTTTCCAGCTCTTGGAACATCCAGTTCTCCCCATAACACTGTGAGCGAGCTCTGTTCCCACTTGATAGATTCAATAATTGGACTGAGATCAGATAATAGTGACTGAACTATGGTGAGGACCCCAGATTTTCTCATAATTCTACAATACCCCTTTGCTTAGCCTTTCTCGTAACAACCCCCAAGCTAGGCATAATAACCATCTCATGAGTGAGGAGACCAAGCCTGTAAGTGATGGGGGACAGGTGACATGACATTGGAGTCAGATCATCCCAGATTCTCCTTACTGACTCTGAGCAAAGATAATGATGGGAAAATTCCTTTCTCCTGTTTTCAGTCTTTGTCAGGTAGACCTTGGAACTATGCCAAATGACTACTCAAACACTCATCCCCAGTAGGGAGACACTCATCACCCTGTTACCCAAGATTTCAGACTTACCACTCTCTTTTGAAATCACTCCTGGCTTCTCTATGGAGCATGGAATGCCAAGTCTCTTTACACATACAAGATAATCCACTCCTTCTTCATGTCTCCAGACACATCTCATGGTACTATTACTCTATGCCAGTCATCTTCAGCATCTTTTCAAATGGTCTTCTGTCTCCAGCCTGCTCAAGACAGCCATGGCAAATGCCTGTATCTTATCAGAGGGCTATGTGACCCAGTGAGATGTGGTGTGAGGAGTGAGATGTGGTGTAATGAGTGAGATGGGATGGGTTGAAGAAATGGGAGATGCTTTGGAATTTGTGTATGGATGTGTCACTAGAACTGCCATCTTGAAACCACTCAAAATAATGACAACAAGTGTTTGAAGAGTTTGCAGAGTGGAGACACGGAAGGCTCATAAGCTACTGAGGGACCAGTGATACTGTCCAGAGCGCCCCTGCTAAACTTCCACTTCAGGGAGATAACACTTGTCCTCATCACTGAAGCCAGGTTTTTGTACACATGGTTTTGTTATAAATTTCTGACTGGTTTTAAACTCAGTGGGATGCATTGACTTCCATGCCCCACGTGCTGGGATGCTATGCCCATCCCAAAACTAACCTTAATGGGTTGCAGCTATTTGAAGGAAAGCAATGGCCCTGGTAGCCATTTAGCTGAAATGCAAATGGCTCATTTTTCTTCCTCTGTGTTTTTGCAGTCACTGGAACCAAGGTCACAATCCTTCACATGGTTCAAAGAGCTCTTGATAGACGTGTGTTCATGGACTAGGGCCCAAATACTCAGGATCGGCTGTCTGTTTCTCTCCACTCGGTACCTTAAGTTACTGTCAGACAACCCTACTTCATTTTCCCTACACAGCCAGCACATCCATGCTGTGTCTTCTGTAGTTTTTATCCTTTCTCCATCTGCTGTGCTTCTATTCATCTCCCAAGCTCTACTCAAGTGATAATCTTCCAGTGGATTCGTTCCTGATCCTTGCAGGCATAATCAAAGAGTGCCTAAGTGCTTCTGAACGTCATATGTCTGTGTTGTGTTGCTTCTGAAGAACCAGGTGCAATCACAAGCGCTTATGCCTCTGTCTTGCTGCTAAACCATGGGCTCCCTGAAGACAGGGATTAAATGCACGCTATCCTTGTAGCTCCTCTACCTTGTATGGGATGTGAAGATCTAGCAAGTTACTCACTGAATATAGCCTTAAGCATTTGGGTTGTCAGTAACTTATGGCTAGTGGCTGTATTTACTCTTACTAAAATAAAGTGATATTATTCATAATCAGGACTTTGCTGTTTGTGAAGCTCTTTCAGATCCACAATCTCACACTACTTCTAGAATGCCAATATTATCCCCACATCACGTATGAAGACCGTGCCTCCAATCAATGTAGCGCATTTGCTGAGTGCCTAAAATTTGCATACTATTAGGTAAGGCACCAGCTGTGGAAGGAGGTTGCAAAGGACTGAAAACCAGCTCTCTCATCTCACAAAGTTCGCAATTTACTTAGAGAGATAAGAAATACTGCAGAATATTTCAATCACCAGAGACGGGAGCAATGCAACATGATTGAAGAGACGCAGAAGGCAGCAATCTATTATACCATAAAAAAGGGACATAAAGTGTAAGAATTAAAGTGGAATCCAACATTGTTGTCTCAAAGGAAGGTCCGGAAGACCTGTGAGAGAGAGTTCAATGTGGATTTTAGGGATTGGTGGGGGAAAGGCATTCCTTGTGAAAAACAGACTTAAGAGTAAGAAGTGGTTGGACATGGTGGCACATGTCTTTAACCCAGCACTCAGGAGGCAGAGGCAGGTCAATGCCTGAAAGTCAGAAACCAACTTGGTCTATAGAGTGCGTTCTAGGCCAGTCAAGACGATGTAGAAGATCCTGTCTCAAAAACAAAGCAAAACAGAAAGAAAGGGAAAAGTGCATTATTTATAGGCAAAGAAGAATCAAGAATAGAGAACCCCCTCCAAAGAAAAAAAGTAATTATTATATAGTTGTTACATGAATGGATGGCTTAATAGAAGGATAATTGGATATGTGGATGAATAGGTGGGTTTATGAGGAAATGTATGGGTGAATGACTGTTTTAACTAGAAGGATAGTTGACTGTCTGGATAGGAGAATGGAAAAGAAGAGGGGTTGGAAAAATGAACAGATGGCTGGATGGCTGGATAGTTGAATAGTGGGTAGGTGGGTAGGTAGACTGGTGAGTAGGTAGATGGCTAGATGGAGAGACAGACAGACAAGTGCCTAAGTAGATGAGTAGGCAGATGGTTAGGTGAATAGATAGAAATAGCCTCAGCTCACAGAGGCCAGGATTCATTGACCAAGATTGTTTCCAAACACTGCAAGCATGATAGAGTGTATCCTGTAGTGATATTTTGTTTTAACAAACAAAGCTTGGCTGAAAATCAGAGTGCAGAGCTAAACCACTAGAGGCCAGGCAGTGGTAGCACACCCTTTTAATCCCAGGACTCGGGTGACAGATGAATCTCCGTTAGTTCAAGGCCACCCTGGGCTACATGAAATTGATCCAGTCTAAAAGAGAAACGAGCTCACGTAAAGGTGATCCCAGCACTTGGAAACACACGTCTTTAATTCCAGCGCAAGAGAGGTGGAGACAGGAAGGATATAGCTGGCCAGAGAGGAGTATAAGGTGGGAGGAGATTGGAGAGAATGCAGTCTGAGGAGCAGTGCAGTCTGGGGCAGTCCGAGGGTGCAGTCTGAGGACAGGATGGTGCCCCTTTGGTCTGAGCATTGGTAGAGGTAAGAACTCGCTAGTGGCTGGCTGCTCTGCTTCTCTGATCTCCAGCATCGACCCCTCTATTGGACTCTGAGTTTTTATTATTAAGACCAATTCGTGCTACAGTATTCTCTTCCTGTAACTTGTCTACATGAAAGACAAGTGCTTGGGAATGAAAAATTATTTGTCTAAGTGAAATATTTGAATGTGGTCAACGCTGTTAAGGACAGGTCTGGGCTTGGGATGTAATCAGGCCAGTGCGGCCTTTTGACACTTTGTGTGGGTTTGTTTTCCCACAAACACATGGGCAGAGACACAGAGAATCTTGTTTGGGTTTTTTCCTCTTTTCCTTTTTCCTGTGCGATGCCAAACTTGTGTTTTGACTAGAGTGTCACTTTCCAGCTTCCTATGTGTGGGAGACCAAAGCCCAAGCAATTGGCTTAGCTGAGACATTTTGACTCATAATGACAGTGGGAGCAGGCGGTTATGCAAGAGCAGAGGACTGAGTTCAGCTGGTTAGGGAAAAGGATGGGCTTGTCTGGAAAGGGCTCTTTACTCCTTAGCCCCATCTGCACCCCAGACAAAATGTGCCCAGGGTCAGTGTGCTCCCATGATGACCGAGAGGGGGACTTGCTCTGGACTTGCTCAGAAGAAACCGAAATATTAACCTAATAGTCCCTCCCCACTTCCGCCTTACTGCACAAGGGTATGCGCTACCTTCCTTCCTGGTACTGATGGGCTAGCTGTACACAGAGCCAGGAGTCACCCGGCTGAGACTCTGCGCCGTCTCTACAGCAGCGGGGCTTTCCAGCCTTGGGTTTCCCCAAACTGGCCCAGCTTGGGTCCAAAACACAATGTTTAGGCTCAGTTTGAAGTGTGCTATTTTTCTCATTTGTTTTTTTTATGAGATTTCCCGGCCTAAGATGGCTTGAGCAACCTTCAGTCTCATGTCATGCGTAGCTGCAAGCCTTTTTTCTTCTTTTGCCAGATATGCGTTGTTGACCCTTTTCTTTCTCCTTACAGTCTCTGATTATGGAAGACTGAAATCAAACTACAGGATTTCCCAGCCTCCTTTGCACTAGATGTAGTCATGCTATTTGAGTGAGGCCAATGGGAAAGAGGGGAAGCCTAGTAGGGGCTTCTAGGAAAACTTTTCTTTCTTGCGTAGGAGACAGGTTGAAATGCCACCTGTGCTGGCAGATCTTGCCACCTTAATGAGCTCAAGAGTCACCTGGGAGATGAGCCTAGAGACATGACTATGAGATGTTCTTTTGGTCAGGTTAATTCAGATGAGAAGACCTGCCCCTGTGGGGGGCACCATTCCCTTGGGTGAGATCCTGAATTGTATAAAAGGGAGCCAGTGAGCACAAGCCTTCATTGTTCTTTGCTTCCTTCCTGCAGAGATGCAAAGTAACCAGCCAACCAGCTGAGCAGGCAAGCAGACAGACAAGCAGGTGGGCAGGCAGGCAGGCAGGCAAGTAGGCAGATTGGTAGGCTTTTCCCTGTGATCTAACTCTCATCATGCTCTACTGCTAAACATTCCACCACTTTTAGGAAGCATCAAGGGCTGATGAGCGAGCCTTTGTGGGGACACTCAAGATCCAAAGCACCACAGGCCCTTCATGTGCAGCAGAGCACAGCAGCAGGTGTCAGAGGAAGGGAGCAGCTAAGGAAGCAAAACTTGCTTTGTAAATGCTAACAACTCGCTGTGGTGCTAGCTAGTCCAGTTCCTTACAGACACAAGCAAACGCAGGATGTGGGATTCCTGTCTGTATGCTGTGAATACCATAGGTTATTAAACAAGATGTTTTGGACCTGTGATAGGATAGAGCAGAGCTAGGCGGGGAAAACTAAACTGAATGCTGAGAGAAAAAAGGCAGAGGTCAAAGAGAAACCATATAGCCCCGCCAGTTACAGACACTCTGGATGGAACTTTACCCGGTAAACCACAGCCTTGTGGTGATGTACAGATTACTAGAAATGAGTTAAATTAAGATGTAAGAGTAAGCCAATAAGAAGTTAGAGCTAATGGGCCAAGCAGTGATTTAATTAATAGAGTTTCTATGTGGTTATTTCGGGGCTGAGCTGCTGAGTGGTCGGGGAACAAACAAGTGGTCTCTTAGAACACACACATGGACATACACATGTATATGTACACATTCACAGACATACACATACATAGACATATGAACACACATACACACAGAATATACACATGTAGAATATACACACATACATATGCTCACAAAAGACAGATAGACAGACAGATACACACACACACACAAACACATGAACACACAGACAAACTACATTCAAATCATAGCGGAGGATAAAGTCACCAGAGTAGACAGGGCGATGGGTTAGTATGTGTGAACATTAGAATGGACAGAACTGATGTGTCTGAAAGGGACTTTCCTAGTCTGTGGGCAGGAAGGGGATGCATCCTTGCATAGAGCACCACTATTAAAATACCCGCCGAAGCAGGTGCAGATAAAAATCTCATCTGAGGAAACTTCCCAGCACCCGCTGGGCAGAGATCAATCTTCACCTTGAAAAGAAAGCACGAAAAGGGGAGAGCAAAGCAGAAAGAGCGACGGGGTGCTGAGGTGCACACGTCCCAGCAGCAGGGGAGAGAGGAGAGTGCTTGCAGAAAAACCTTCCCACATTGTCAGGGCAGTCAGGAGCCAGCAGTAATGAAAGGGATTCTTACAAGTGGCTGGAAATAGCTGGCAATGATGGCACAGGCTTCCCCTAAAAAGCCTTTGTTGTGCTGGATAAGGAAAGTCATTGTGTCTGCAGGAAATGAGGGGCTCTTGGGTGCACGTGTGATTGATGGGTGTGTTGCGGGGGGGCACTGCTTATTCTGTTCTGTACTTGCATATGTGATTGCATGAGCCGAGAGCCTGGATCTGTACTCATAAGGATCTCCATGGTAGAGCTGGGTTAGAGAGCCCCCAGAAGACTGACTGGGCCTAAAGAACAGGATCTGACCTATTATGATCCCACGTAATCCACCGCTTCCACAGCTGGACACAGAACCCCTACCAGGGAACCAGATGCAGCAAAGCCCAGATTAACTGCCTCTAAAGAGTCGATTCCTTGGGCCTCTGAATAGAAGAGCCAGGGATCTCTGTTTCAGCTGCCCCATGGGAACCCCTTGGGGGTCCAAAGGTCTGGGCCCAAAGAGCCTAGACCATGGTGAGAATCTTTGTCAAGATTGGGGTTTTCTGCCTCCTTTCTGTGCCTGCTGTTAGGTAGTGTGGTGAAGCACTCTGAAGCCTCATTCTGAGGGGCAAATACAGACTCTCTTCCTTTCCACAGAATTGGCTTTGAGCAAATTCTAACCTGCTCCGGCATCTACAGAGTGGATTCCATCATATCTGCTGTGTAATGCTGTAGGCAGATAAGAAGTTTAGGAAGGGATGAGCAGAGCAAGGACCCAGTAAACATATCATTACCTCTTTATTGTTTATTATTTATTATTATTATGTCATACTTTGCAGCCTCTGGCTGTTCTGAAATTCACTGTATAAAGCAGACTGGCCTTGAACTCACACATGTCTGCATACCTTTGCCTCACATGTGCTGAAACTACCACTCTTGGCTACTATTATAAAGATTTAGTTTATTATTTAGTTATATGTATGTATATATATATATGTGTGTGTATGTGTGTTTTTCTCTCTCTTTCTCTGTGTATGTATGTATGTATGTATGTATGTATGTATATATGTATGTATGTATGTATGTATGTATGTATGTATGTATGTATGTGAGTACAGGTACCCTAAGAGGCTAGAAGAGGGAGACAGATCCCCTAGAGCTGAAACTACAGATGATTGTAAACTGCCCAAATGTGGGTGTTGGAAACTGAACTTGGGCCCTCTGCAACATCTTCAAGAACTGCACCATCCCTCCAGTCCCATTATTATTATCATTATGATTACTGCCCTGGGGTTGTTTAGCAAAGGAAAAGCACAGTCCTTTAGAATATATCATTTTCCTCATTTCTTAGTTCCAAAGGTAGCCAAACCTTCAGTATAGGGGGAAGTTTAGAGACAGCCTTAAACTGAAGTCTGGGACCTTTTGCGATCTTCCCCTGTTCTGGGGGAGTTAAGGAAGCCTTCTGGCAGAGGGGGGTGACCTTGGGCTAACTGTGGCTGGGAGTCTCACGTGGAAGAAAACAAGCTCACATCCACACTCCTTTCCAGAAACTGTAATCCCTGAGTGGCTCTTGTGAGGTAATCTGGATGTCCGATGCCCACACACCACCCCGAGTCTGTCCTCTTTTCTGGAGAAAAGCTGGCAGAGCCCCCCTCCCTGCCCCCAACACCTGCTCCCTGCTCTGTTTTTCTCTCTGGAATCTTCCAGAGAAGGCAGGAGTAAGGAGATGATTTAAAAACAGATTTTTTAAAAAATATTTATTTATTATGTGTACAATATTCTGTCTGCATATATGCCTGCAGGCCAGAAGAGGGCACCAGACCTCATTACAGATGGTTGTGAGCCACCATGTGGTTGCTGGGAATTGAACTCAGGACCTTTGGAAGAGTAGGCAATGCTCTTAACCACTGAGCCATCTCTCCAGCCCCCTTAAAAACAGATTTTTGTAGCTTTTGTTAGATGTCAGGAGTTTGGAGAAAAACTCAGGACCTTTGGAAGAGTAGGCAATGCTCTTAACCACTGAGCCATCTCTCCAGCCCCCTTAAAAACAGATTTTTGTAGCTTTTGTTAGATGTCAGGAGTTTGGAGAAAAACTCAGGACCTTTGGAAGAGTAGGCAATGCTCTTAACCACTGAGCCATCTCTCCAGCCCCCTTAAAAACAGATTTTTGTAGCTTTTGTTAGATGTCAGGAGTTTGGAGAAGGGCACAGATATTGAAGAGGAAAAACAAAAGAGAAACATTCTGGGAATTTCCAGTTTGTTCCTTGCACCAAGTGGGAAGGGGGTGCACTGAAACGTTTCTCCTCTGGAACTTGTTTCCGTCCCATTCACCCCGTCTGTGACGTCTGTGATCGTTCCTTCCTCCTCGTACCTCCTGAACTTCCTCGATGCTCAGGGCTAATGCGAACCTGAAAAAAACTCCCACTTATCCCAGTGTTCCCCTTGGGTCCTAATCTCTATGGCGTGATCCCTGGGCAGGAGAGACTCCGCTGCAGACCTTGGTTGTGGCATGACTCTCACAGCTATTCTCTTGCCAGTTTATCAGCACATGAGGAGAACCCCCTTAATCCCCCCCTCCCCCCCCGTCCCCAGCAGGAGCTCTTATCTCCAGAGAGCCCAGACTGGTTCCTTTAAGCAAATAGAACTTCTTCAAACCGCTTTGCAGAAATAGAGGAGACAGTGGCTCAGGTGAGCACAGCTCGGCCTACCTTGCTGGCCTCACCACGTACACTTCTTATATTTTACCAGTTCTTCCTCTGTGAGACCTAATGCTCCCATCAGCACCCCGAAGATGAACTTAGAGCCACTGGATCCCTTATGTATTCTTCCCAAAGCATACGGTTTTTGGTTACATCTTCTTTTCCTGTCTTTGATTATTCTTTAATGGATCTATTGGATCAGATGGCTGAACCTAGTCCTTAGGACCGGTAAAGCTGTGCCTCTTGTCTTGAAACTTCAGGGACACCCATGTTTCTGTGATTGCATAAATGACAATTAGAAGTCTATTCATTGGCTTCACAAAGGTAACCCCCAGATTAAAAACAAGTAAAATAAACAAAATTAAAGGTCAAAAAATGAGCTGTTCTGTTTGAGACAAGGTCTCACTCTGTAGTCCGGGTTGTCCTGGAACTCACTATGTAGACAGGCTGACCTTGAACACACAGTGATCCTCCTGCTGCAGTCTCCAGAATGCTGGGGTTATAGGCATGAGATAATAAACCCAGTTTGAGTTAGTGTGATTGAGGCCATTTTGTGCCAGGTGTTAAGATATTATTTTTTTTGTCATTATTGTTTTAGTGTGGGGTGGCAGTTGATTTTTGAGACAGCATATGTAGCTAGATTAGCCTCTAATGCCCCTCTTCCCTCCTGCTTTGAGTCTCCTGTATTGTGGTACTGCAACCATGCTTTCCCTGAACCAGGCTTATTTGTTGACTTTTTCCAAATAATATTTTCCTAAGTAGATTAAACTGGCTGGCTGACCAACAAACCCCATGATCAGCTTCTCTCAGTTTCCCCCAACACTGGGATTACAGGCAAGCATCACCATGCCCAGTCTTTAAAAACAAACCAAAACAAAACATGGACTCTGGGGCTCAAAATCAAATCTTTATACAGTATCAACTGAGATGTCGCCCCAGGCCTGCTAATAAGTTTTCTAATGTTGAGTCAAACTTACAACCCTGAAATTGACTCAGTCTACCTCAGGATATATTATCTTCTTAAATGGTCCTGGATCGTGCTGGCCTGTATGCTTTCTAGAATTCCATTGCTCCCGAGCATATGAGCGAGATGGACCTGTAACTTTTGTTTCAGCACCAGGATGCTACCAGCCTTGTGAAATGATCCCAATTGGTACTATTGCTCTCTGGAAACACTTGGCTAAGACTAGAATTATTTTTTTCCCCAATTACTTCTCTCTCACAGGTATGCAAAGCTCCAAGATACGACAATCCTAACTTGAACCTCTCAAGGTATCTTACAGACATATTTTTTTTCCTAAAACCCCAAATGTCCTTTCATGGTTACCTTAGCGATTGACTGCTAAGCAGAGCATATGCCTGGCTTCTCACCTCTGGGCTCCATAATGCTAGGGGTAATGGGGATGTACAAGATCCTCTATGCCAGCTGTTTCTTAGGTGGGGAGCTAGCTTTTGTAAGCTTGTAGTATATGGGATGGAGGGCATACCTCTCTGTGTGCTTGGTGATGAGTGAGAAACTTGAGCTTCTTTAGAAAGCCAAGGGCTTGAGTCCCCACAACTTGGTGTAGCAGCTAAATTCCTATCTACCACAGAACTATTAACCGAAGCCTTGAAGAGCCTCATCAGCATCACGTTCTGGCAAGTGCTTCTTGTCATGTGGTTAGAGATCTTCCTCTGTTTCCCTCTTATCCCTTTAGTCTTGACAATCTCAGCCCCTTCAGTGATATGGAAACCTCCATGGCCATCTGTTCCAGACCACAGGGTGTGAGATTTTCCCTGACACTTATAGGTAGGCTGTTTATATTTCAAGAAAGGAAGGGAGAAAAGGTTTTCTATTCCCTTTCCTGAACTGCACCCCAGGAAGCTCCCTTCACTGGGGACAGGTCGAACTAATGTCAGAAGGGAAGTGTAAGGAGGCATCTGCCCTATGTCCCAAGGCTCTGCTCACAGCAGGCTTTTTCAATGTCCTGTTGAAAGACATTGAAGACTCTATGGTCCTATGGTGTACGTGGGTCCTACATGTTGGCATTTACTTGAGTAGAAAGCAAAACAGAAATTTTTAAAAAATTAATTCATTGGAAATAGGAGCTATTTGGCTGGGTGTGATAGCATTTATATGGGACTGGATTTCTGGTTGAGATCCCTGGTTCTTCCCCCATGTGGCCCCTTGACCAGTAATATCTGCATGGCCTGGAGAGGGAGCCTGTTAGAAACGTAAGTTCTTCTCAGGTCCCACCTCAGAACTAGAGAGTCAAAGACTGAGTGGGACAGTAGAACCTTTAACCAGCTCTCTTCTGGCTTCTGAGACATGCCGGATGTTGAGAGTCACTGGTTTGAACTCAAACATCTGCAGTGAAGGATTTTCCCCTAATCTCAGAGAGTCTACAAGGATAGCCCATGCCTCATCCTGCAGTAACAGGTAGAAATTCATCTCCCTCAATTGGTGGGCCTCCAGACCATGGAATGGATACCACAGCAATATCTAGTGCTTTTAAAAGCCTCCAAACACTCAGTTTCTGCTCATGTCTTGTAGAAGAACAAATCTGCGCAGTTCAGGGATGGACCCTGGTCCTAGACCACAGTGTGAACGGAAGTGCTCCAGATTTGTGCCTCTTCGTCTAATGTGTCCACAAATCACCTGGGGGCTGGGTGATGGTCCACCCTGGCATTCACTAAATCTGAGAAGGGCTTGTGATTCTAAGCACCCACAGATATTGATGCTGGACCATGGACCACGCCAGACTCTAGACTAGAGCAATGTGCAATACTTTCCTCACGAGCATCCATGCCAGGATGTGAAGCTCCCATCACCTCTCATTTCCCAGACTTTATCTTGAGGCAAGACAAGACCAGTTCCCTCAACTGTTCTTCATGCATGGTTCCCACATCTCTGACCCCAAGTCAGGTTGCCCAGTATGGATGCCAGGCAAACTCCTCCCTTGAACTGGTAGTCCCTCCTCTCCCAGATATTTTTTCCCACTTTCTTCGGGCACAATGGGCATTTCCTTTCACACTTCCTGGGATGAATCCAGCTGTGGATATGGGTATTTTCATATTGCTGATTTTAGGAAGCCCAAGAGGCTGGAAGAAGGAAACCACCATGGGGCCGGATGGTGAAATATATATCTGCTTAACTTGGACATCTGCTCTGCTGGATTTCTTGATCCCTCTACCCTCTTGGAAGTTCCTTCTTGTTTTATCCTGTCCCGAATCTCATTCACTCAACATGGCCAAGGTGGGCTTGCCTTTCTTTATTCATCGTTATACAACCCTGTAGAACTTGAGGATGAAGGTAATAGGGTTTCTGAACCCCCAGTAAGCCAGATAAAACCAAACTGAAAAGTTTTAACAACAGGTTTATTTGAGCTAAGCAACTTGAGGGCAGGTGCTCCGGTGTCAGAGATCGAGGCCAGAGAAGCTGCACACCCGAACTAAAGCAAGGAGATTATATAGCCAGTAGGCTAGGTGTAATGATGCGTGTGCCCCAAGCTGGGTTTGTGCCCAGGTGTGGTCAGGAATGCTTAGGCAGGGACTTGGGCTGCCCATAGCAACAGGGGAGGAAGTTGTAATCGTTGCCAGGAATGGGGACCTGGACTTTTTGGAGCCTTTTCTTTGTTGGAAATTCTCTTAGAGATCTGGGTTTGGAAAGAGAGGAGAGAGAGAGAGAGGAATGGGGCTTTCTGGATCATGCAGGGGTGAGTTAGAGGCTCCAACTGAACGAAGGGGACAAAAGGGAGCAGCGAGAGGGAGCCTTCCTTTGTGGAAGGTCATGATGAAAAAACCATTGTGACCCTGCGACTCTTTGTGATCCCTTTCTCAAGGGTCCCTCTGATAACGAACCTCTCCTTAGTCTCTCAGGACCGCCCATGGCCAGTCCTCCTCCAAAGGCAGCCTGGAACCAGAATCTTGTCTCCAGAAGTTCTGCAGAAGTGCCCTCCGGGTGGTGTGCAGGGGGATTGAGGCAGTCTCTCCTAAACATCTCAACAAGGCTCTTCTATCAAATTAGTGACTCATTCCCTGAGCCCTGAGGACAGAATCTCTCAGCAGCTAGCTAACTTATAAATGTTATTCCCCCCCACCACTGCAAAGAAATGAAGGTTCAGGTACAGTAGAAATCCCATTCCCGATACACCCATAGGTTATCACGTGATGAAGCCTTGTATGTACATATTGGAGTGGGCTTTTGTTTAGCACCTATCAGTATAAGCATTAATATGTACATATTGATGTAGCTGGATGCTACTTGTGCTTTTGCCTTTTCAAATATTCATAGTTCTGGAGTGGCGTTGTGGCTGCAAGCCCGGGTTCCGACACTCACCGTGTAACACTGACAGATTTTTTTTTTTTTAAAACTGTCTGTGCCACATCTGTCAAATAAAGTAAGAGCCTCCAGCACAGGGTGGTAGTGAGAAACGAGGCGATCCACAGAAAGCCCTTGAAACAGCACCGAGCATGCAATATACACCCAGTTAAGTCTGGCTGCAACTACTATGCTTATTGCTGTATCCAACTCAGGCAGACCTTGGCTACTGAGCATTTTAGGTTTTAATCATTTAATTCTAACAATGCAGCTATGCCTGCCCTTCCTGTCTGGTACTATCCTTTCTGCGCAGACGCCTCGGTTACGCAGGGTGGAAAGTGATGAAGAGTGAGAAACTAGTAATTCCAATGGAGCTAGGGGTTGTATGGGATGAAGATGGGAGTAACTAAGGCAGGCTTATGTCTCTGAGAGGCACACACTAGTCATTCTTGCCTATTTAACCAATGGCTTGTTTCCCAGTGCCAGAACAGCTCTTGGCATGTCACAGAACCTCATTTAATTCACTGTTAATCAGATGAGTTGCCTGTCTGCCCTCCAGAAGGAGCATTTCTCCCAGCCAAGCCAGCAGCCTGCTGTGGGTGGCCCCGGGTCCTGATTGGGATCCAGATGTTTTGTCTGGCCCCACCCACATCTGTCCTTCCTGACTCATGGGACAGGAAGTTCCTGACTGTGGGGCACTGACTCTGAACAAGAGTCTCTCCCTTGTTTTCAGCTGCCTGAGGCATTGTGTGCAGTCGGAGGCATTAGCTGAGGAGGGAAGGATGAACTGTTAGGAGAGGCTGAGCTGTGAAGGATGAGAGGTGTCTGCTGGTCCAAGCGCTGGCTGATTCAACAGTGAGCCAGGAGAGAGCCATGTCTCACATTGTAAGAGTCTCATAGAGCGGCATTGTCATCCCTGGGAAAGAGACAAATGAGAGTGAGTGAGAAAGGCAGGGAATAGCCCACTGGCACTTGTGCTGCTGAGGTTACAGCCACTGTATCACTTTGTCCTTCCAGTGACCCAGTGGGACGGCAGGGTCTGTCCAGCCCTAAGAAATGCAGACTCATTCAGCATAGTCTCCAGCCACCACATGAGCTCCCCAAAGAACATCCATTGCCTTTTCCCTCATACACTGTTTTGTTTGTTTGTTTGGGAAACAGGAACTTGCCACAGTGGGAGGATAGGAAAAACCTATCCTAGGAAGCTCTCAGTTCGTTGAGCTTGGGAGGAGCTGATGCTACTCAGACTTCTAGGACCCATGACTCAAACCTGACCAGCCAGGCTCCAGTCCTCCTACCAGCTCTGGCCCATGGACATGGCACCATATTCGGTAATTGAGGCCAAGCAGTTCTGTTTTTTTTTCTTTCCCTTTGTGCTACTATTTTAAAACATTAGCTATAAGTTCGTCCATTTGGAACCACAGAAGCAGATGCTTTTGTTTGTTTTGGTTGTTTTTTTCCTTCAATGGTGCAGTGGATTTAGGACTGATGAGGTGGATCAGCAGGCAAAGTCACTTCCTAAAGCCCCACAACACAAATTTTATCCTCAGAACCCACATACTGGAAGAGCGAACTGGCTACCTGTGATCTCCACGTGTGTGCTATGGCACACACATACTTACACACATATGCCCTTACAGGCATGCACACACACACATAAGCATAATAAAAATTTTTAGAAATTTTTAGGAATGCAGTTAGTTTAGAGAGGAGAGAGAGAGAGAGAGAGAGAGAGAGAGAATGAGTCATCTGAATGTCTATATCTGACCATGATGTGTATGATATATTTGTGAATATAGCCAGTCTAAAGATTGACTGCTCTTGGAATCTCATTTAGACGAGCTAGTAAATTTCCTTTTCACTTAGGTATTTGGAGCTGGCTTTTTGAAACAGTGGAATCGGTTTTTACATCTGGCACATAGCACTAGGGTAGAGAGCTCACAACAGAGACTCCAGGGTCCTTTCTGCCCCCACCCCCACCCCGCCAACCTCCATAAGCGAGATAGAAACCCTCATCTTCAAAGCTTTTCAATTTGCTACCTTGATTAAGCTGACATAGGTTCGGGGGTTAGGCAGTCTGGGGTTGGCTCTCCATAGTCTAACATCTCTCAGAGACAGAATTTTAGGTTTCTTTTTGCCTTTATTTCTTGGTTTCCACTCAGTGACATGTTGATAAAAGGCTTGCAAGCCTCTACCTGCACTTTGTTGTGTTTGCCAATTTTCACGGTACAGTAGTCTCGCCCTGGCCAGTTTCAAGGAAGCAACATCACGTGACTGAATGAGGGATGAAAAAGCACATCATTAGATAGCATTTCTGTCACACAGATTTCCTAATTGTATATGAACTCAAGAGTTTAAAGGTAATAAAATGCCACAGGTCATTAAGAATGATCATCCTTGACTATTTTGCCTTTGTTTTAAATACAAGTCATTTAACTATAAGTTTATAAAATTTAAGATTTTAATAATGCTGAGTTCAATAACTGACTCACAGAATCCCTGCGTTTTATAATTGGCTCTGCAAACTAGTTCTAGCTTGCCCCAGACTTCACTTTGATGGGATGAGTGGCCTCTGCATAGGTTCAACAACTTTCAGTGAAGACTGATGACAGATTGAAGTATGTAAGGAAACAGAATGCATTATCGCCATCTGCTTAGGCCTGTGATCCTCTGATAGCTGGGAAGTAGCAAGAACACTCACCGGTATGGGCACCTCCGTAGGAAAAGCCACAAGTCCATCACATATGTGTACAAAATAGAAATCCTGTATCAGCCATTTTTCACAGGAAGTAGCTAGCACATCCAAGTTACTCCACTAGAAAAAATGTATGAGGAAGAGACTCTTTGCAAATGTGTAACCAAGCATGGGAAACTACAGCTCCAGCAGGGCCGCAGCCTTACTAGCTGAGGTCTCCATGTCTAGGTCTAAAGGTGACTTCAGGGAATGAGAAGAACCTTCCAGAGTCTGCAGACAGAGAAGGCTAGGATATCTGACAGGTAATGGGACCATTGGCTGCAGTGAAGGACGATGGGAACAAAATCTCCTTTTTCCCTCTGCTCTTCCATATTGGCTCCCTGTTTTCAGGACCCAACCGAAGCCAGAATGCATTGGAGCCCATCGATGCTAACTTCCTGGGGGCGTTGAATAGGGTGGGAAGAGGTAGAAATGGTGGATACTGCAGAGTAAACAGCTAGCTGGTCTTTTCTCTTGGGTTTGAGAAAAGCTAAAGAGAACCTGCTTTTGGAACTGCTGTTTGCTTTCTTCTCAACCTTGCTAGAGGTCAGAGGCTTCCCCTGCAGGACCAAGGCATCTTTCTGGTCTGACAGGGGCTCCTTGGATGAGAAAGGGGTCAGTAAAGCAGATTATGTGACAGTCTTGTGCTCTCTTACCCCTGAAACTAAGACCATGAACAGGCATCATTTCCTCTGCTCATCCATTCCAGTCTCATTGATGTTTGCAGGGTCCTTTTCTGTGGATAGTCATTTTCAGAGGGTCCTGATCTGGGATCCAAGAGGCCTAGAGTGGGTGTCTGACTCAGATCCCATTATTAATCTGAATTTTCTCACTTGAAAAACCAGGGACCAGGAACAGACTATGATGATTCTCAAGGACACCTCTAGCACTAGAAGTCTCTTTGAAGAAATCATGAGTTTAATTTCCAGATCATTTGCATAATTCAAAGCACATCTTTCCATAGCCAGAAGGTGGCAGCAAAGTTCTGTTTTGGAGGGGCTGTAGGCCAGGGCAAGAGGCCTCAGGGCCCCTTGGTAGGGCTCAAAGTTCACGTTCTATACCTAGGTTTCAATGCCAAATAATACTTGATAATAAACAGCAGAACTGTCATTATCATTATTGGTAGTCAGATAACAGTGATGCTCTCACCTTTTTGTGGGGCAGGGTTCCACAGTTGGGGAAACATTTGCATGTTGTTGCATAGGAACCTTTTGCTAAGCCCTCTCACAGGCAGCTCGTGGATAATCAGATTTTCTGTTCCATATTGAGACTCGGGGGTGGTTTTTTTTTTTTCAAGAATAGGTTTTTTTTTTTTACTTATTTATTTTTTTATAAAAATTTCCACTTTCTCCCCTCCTCCCAATACCCTCCCATTCCCCCCACTCCCTCTCCTCCTCCCTCTCCAGCCCTAAGAGCAGTCAGGGTTTCCTGCCCTGTGGGAAGTTCAAGGTCCTCAGCCCTCCCTCCAGGTCTAGGAATGTGAGCATCCAAACAGACTAGGATTCGGGGGTGTTTTTTGACGTGCCCACAGTCTTTGGAGAATAGAGATGTGCTAGGACAACTTCCAGGTTCTCTTGCTTCCATCCTGTGCATTCCCTAGGTTGGCTCTCTTCCTCCCCATCTGCATTTCGGAGGACAGCCATGGAGCCAGAAGGAGCTGAGGGCTCAAGACTGGTCCCAGCTGCAGGTTGGGCCTTAACATATAGATGGTGATGAGGAAAACTCAGGGCATGAATCTCATCTTCACTCTTTCTCTTTCAGTCCCAGAAAAGGAAATTATATTGAGCTACTGGATTCTTACAGGGTATACCTAGTGGCTTGGCACGAGAGGCTGCCAACCATCCATCAGCCTATCCATCCTTCCATCTGTCAATCTATGCTTGTTTCCTTTCATTTGGTAATCAGAATATTGATTAAGCATAAAAAGACCGCTCTGTGAAGAATACAGGCTTTGTTTGTCCTTTAACTCAGAGACCTAGGCAGGGGCCAGCAGCTCAGAAACAGAGGCTGGGTAAGGGCAAGGATTTAAGGGTGACGTTTTCTTGGGGAGCTCCAAATAAACTGGAGTATATCTAGGAAGAGGAGATTCAGATCTCTTCCTTTGGACTACCAAAGAGATACTGTTCCATAGCAATTTCACAGACTCCAAGAGTGTTAACTCCTCAAACCATGTGAGACTCATAAAGAAAGTCAAAGACTTAGGTTGCTATCCAGCTGGGCCCATACCTTGTGCACCCCACCTCCTAGGGTGAAGTCTCAATGCCTCCTATCACAATTTAAAAATATTAAAGTGTTTATTGTATGTCAGGCTCCAGACCAAGTGTAATCCTTACATGTTCTTATTTGTCCCTCAAAACAAACTACTAAAGCGAATGGGTTTTGGGTTTTGGTTTTTTTTTTGTTTTTTTCTTTCTTTTTTTTTTTTTTGGTATGTGAGAAAACTATTTTGCATGTGAGAAAACAGAGGATTAAGTCATGAAGCAACTTTAGTAAGGCTGGGAAGGACGTACTCTGGCAGAGTGAGACCCAGCTGGGAAGTGTGAGCTGCTCGGTCATGAGGACCAGAGTTCTGATCCCTGTAGCCACATTGGCTGGCTCACAAACACCTACCATTCCATCTCCATAGGATTCAATAGCCTTTGCTGGCCTCATGGGCACATGCACATGCATGTTCATGAATACATGTGCACAGATACATACACACATAAATCAAATCGAACAAATTTTAAGCATAAAGACCCATAGCTATGATTGCTTTTTCCACCCGAAAGAATTAGGAAACTGAGGTTAAGAGAGACCACTTGCCCAAGGCCACACAGCTTAATGTGACAATATCAGAATTCCATCTAGGCTTGCTGGACTCCAGAGCCTGCGCTCCTGACCGCACAGGCTGGATAGACAATGTGGAAATTCAAGTTTAGAGAATATACCCCAAGGCCACACAGCAAGAGCCTATGAGCGGTCAGGCCTAGGCTAGTATTTAATATTGTCTCTTAAGCTTTCTATAATGGTCCTCATCACACCCCACCTGCAGGACCAGCCAATCAGCACAATCAAAATCAGCAGGCCCTTTAGGACCCAAGGGAGAGTCGAGACTAACTACCTTCTGGTGTGTTGGAGAGGGAACGGTGGGTGGGCCCTGTCGCAGCTTGGACTTTGAAAGTCAGAAGTTCTCCAGGACTAGCTGGGCATCCTGAAGTGGGTGCAGGCAGGTGGAGAAGAGCTGCCCAAGTCGGGGGAGATCAAGGTTGTACCTGGGCCCAGTCCATCTTTGCCCCAGTGTCTCTGACTTCCTGTGAGTGAATGGGTTTGACAATATCCGCCGCTTGCTCGTAAGTGGGCACAGAGAGCTGGCCAGCCCAGATCCCAAAGGGTGTGGGAGGGAAGAGCAGTGTAGCTCCGTGAGAGAGCACTGACCTGGGGGTCTGATCTCCAGGGCCAAACTTCCCCTCCTCTCTGCCCCGGACATAGAATGTTTAGTCATCTGAGCCCACTAAACACTCAGTAGATTGGGGGAGAAGACAGAAAACCCAATTTGTAAGAATTTCATATTCCTAAGAAGAAAAGGGTCCTCCCTCTCTCTCTCTCTCTCTCTCTCTCTCTCTCTCTCTCTCTCTCTCTCTCTCTCCCTCCCTCTCCCTCCCTCCCTCCCTCCCTCCCTCCCTCCCTCTCTCTCTATCTGCCTCCTTTCCTTTCCTTTCTTCCTCCCCCGCCCCCTTTTTCTGAGACATGGTTTGTCTATGTAGCTATGGCTGTCCTGTAACTTGCTAGGCTCGCTTCAAACTCACAGCAATCCACCTGCCTCTGCCTCCCCAGTCCTGGAATTAAAGGTTTGTGTGTCACCATTACCTGGTCTTCTTCCCCTTCATGAAGTATTGATTTTTCAGATTTACTGAGGTTTAATTAACAACAAAGAGTTTTCTATGCTAACGCGTACAACCTTTTCCTTCCGGGTGACGGGCTTGAGCACAACACCTCACACATCCGCCGACCTGAGCTGCTGTGCACGTCACCACGCCTCCAGAAATTATCCGCCGTGTACACCGAAGCCTATTTTCTTCTGGTCAATATTTTCTCACTTCCCCCAATTTCTAGCCCTTTCCAGCTCCCACTATGCCTCTCTGAGTACTTGTTTTAATTCCACACACATGTGACATCCCTCAAGCGTTGTCTTTCTGTCACCGGCTTATTTCATTTAGCACAGTGTCCTCGAAATTCTCTCACATTGCCACAACACGGCAGGATTTCCTTTTGCCTAAAGGCTGAAGAATCCGTCTGTTGCATATTGAGACATCATTTTGGTATGAGTTTGTGTGTGGGGTGTGTGTTCATGTGGAGAGCAGATTTTTACATCCTCTTCTACGGTTCTCCATCTTATTTTTGAGACAGGGCCTCTCATTGAACATGGAGGACAGCGGCTGGCTCGAGGAGAGACTAGCTGGCTAACAAGCCCCAGGGATCCTCCTGTTTCTGCCTTCTCAGCACTGGGGTTGCAGGTGCACGCTGCCTCTCCTGGACTTCTGCATGAGTGCTGAATCTGAACTCAGTCCTCATGCTTCATAGCAAGCCCTTTACCTACTAAGCCATTTCCCCAGCCCTAGCCGCCACTGTTTTGGATAGTATTCATCCAAAATGTATTCATCCAGTACAGACATTTTAGGGTGTTTCCATGTCTTGGCTTTTGTGACTAATTCTGTAACAGACAGCCAAGCAACAGCATTATCAAGATCCCAATCCTGTTTCCTTTGAAAATACACACAGAAGATTACAGGTCACACCACTACATTGCCTTTGTTTGCAGAGAGAGGCACCTTCACACTGTTTTCCACGATGGCAAGCCCACTCACTTTCTCGGTAACGGTGCACAAGGGTTTCCGTCTCTCTCTATCATCTTGCTAGCCTTCATCTTTCTGGCGAGAGCTATTTTAACAAGTGTCAGGCGTGGGCAGATACAGGGCCTGTGCTTTCAGTTTACCTCTGTTGTGTGCGGTGCTGAAGACAGAAACTAGAGCGCGGCCTATGTCAGGCAAATGCTACCCCTGAGCCACACCCCCTCCAGCCAGGTCTTTATTTGAAAATGTTTATGGGAGCTGGAAGTTTACCTGGGAACTGCCTGGGTTTTCACCTTTTCTATGCGAGGCAAGGAACAAACATTTTCCCATTTCTGACTTTCTTGCCATTTACAGCAAAGTAGGTAAGAATCTAAAATTCAACCTCACAATAACAAACACAGCAGAGTCTGGGTTCTGAGGATTCCGGACAGTTTATTTTTCCCACATTCTCTCTCCACTTTCCCGGAGGTGGCCCGTGGCAACGATCCTCAGGAGAGCCTCATTCTTCCATCTTCTGTGGGAGAAAAGAAATTGTACACAGGAAATGAGTCAATCTCCATGGGAGGCACAGCATCCCCTTCAAGGGGGAACAGATACAAAGTTGGGAATTTCAGAAAGTGGCAGGAAGGAATGACCTTATCTCACTTTGTGTTGACAAAGAAACCAGTTAAACTACTAGGAACAGGACAGGTCTCCTCAAAAGCAGAGGTTCACTGAGCTGCATCTCTACCAATAGGGAGAGAGGAAGATGACATGTTTGTACCCTGTGCTTCTTGCAAGAGCCTGGTACATAGGAGTCTATGCTCAAAGAGCATTTGTGGGTGTATGGCCAGTGGCAAGGATGAGGACACCAAAAGACATCTCCAGGCCCTTTTTGGTCTGTCTGTTGGTCTTCGGTATGAATAACCTTTTGGAAAGACACCATCCTCAGTGTCTGCTCTTACCTGGCCTCCCACATCACGGCTCTTGGCCCTTAGCTTGTTGACTTGCGACTCTGCAATGTCTGCCCTCTCCTCAGCCTCCTCCAGCTCATGCTGGACCCTCCGGCACCTGGACAGCTGTGTATTGGCTTGCTCCTCCTGCATGGGAAGAAGACAGAGGCTACACAGTTGTGAAACCTCTCTGGGGCTCTGGGGCTCTGTGGAGGTGGGGGAACCAGGAAAATGTGAGCCTTGTATTCACAGCCAGCAGCGAGGGGAGATGAGTTGAGCTCTCCAGAGAATGGTGTCCTGCTTCTGATGTGGTGTGCTAACTGGGGGCTCCTTGTGACCTGAGCTCCTGATGTGGTGTGCTAACTAGGGGCTCTGCTAACTCAGGGCTCCTTACAAGCTCTTTCTCTTCTCCACAGGGCCATCACGTACCCTGAACTCCCTCTCTACAACAGCTCTCCCAAACAAGTCTTATACAACCCAGAGATGACCCAGGTCCAGTGTTCTCTCATGACATCTGAAGGTATCAGATCAGTGGTCCAAATCCCCCCCCTTTTTTTTTTTTGATGCTTTTGATAATTGCCGTGTAGCTAGGACAGACTATTACATGGTTTTGTACAGACTTGTGGAGACCATACTAATTTGATGTGCACAATCCCCCAACTCTTAACTGGTTCCAGTATACTTCTTCAAGACTTCTTCCCTCCTGAACAGGGAAGAAAGAGGGCAAAGTGAGAGGCCATATACAAATCATTTCTTCCTTTGGACACTGGCCTTGGGAGATGCTCTGCAGGTATCCCAAGCCAAGCAAGTGCAGTGAAGGAACTGTTCTAGAGGGCCCTTTACTTCTGAGAGTGAATCACATATTAGCTATAAGATCTGAGAAATACTTGAAGGCAACATGTTTAACCTTATTAGACTGAAAATTTTCTTCTCATTTCATTTTTAAAGACAGGGTATCTCTATGTAGTTCAGGCTAGTCTCAGACTTAAAATCTTCCTGCTCCATTTCTGGAGTGCTGGAGATCACAGTCAGTGTCAACACCCTGCATAACTTATTTTCTACAAGGCAAAGGCTACCGCCCATCTTGGCCCCAGCATTTTGCTATTTGTAGCCCTCGGACCCAAAGCCACTGGAAGCCATCCTTCAAAGCACTGGTTTTGGCTTATCTACTGCCTTTCCTGTTGATCTGACCTATTTGATCGGGAGGCAGTGAAACAGGGATGGAAAGGCGTATGGGCATGTTGCTATAGAAGTCTGGAGGTGGAGGACCAGGAGAGTAAAGTGTGATGGGATGACAAACATTAGGACGAGGTGTTTCAGGGCAGAAGGGTAGGAGGTGGTGCTGGTAGTGGTCTGGGCTGGTTAGGGAGAGCTGGGATGACGTAAGGTCAGCAGAGTGCCCTAAGATGCTCTGGGGCAGATAGAATGAGCCAGGGAGAGATGCAGGTTGGGGATGGAGGTGGCTGGGAGAAGTTGGGGTGCTATGAGGGTACAGGAAGTTAGGAGGTGGAGAAAATCCAAGGAACACAGACCAAATGAGCATTAAGGGAGATGTTTCTGTGTGTGACCTGTAGACACGAAGTCAAGCCTGGGGCTTTCTGAATGATCCTAATCAGGCATTGGTCCCCACTCAGGCTTCATGAGGACACCCCAGTGAGTGACGAGATGCACAGGAACCTCCAGTACTCACAGCCTCCTCTGCCTGCCTCTTGTAGGACTTCACTTTGGCCTGCAGCTTGTCCACCAAGTCCTGAAGCCGGAGGATGTTCTTGCGGTCCTCCTCAGCCTGCAAAAGAGAGCATCCGTAACAGAGCCCTCCAGTCCCCGACTCCCTTTGTTGGGCTCTGCTCCATACAGCAGCACTCGAGGGCTTGCAGCTTGCTACCTGGTAAGTCATCTCTTTGACTTTGCGTTCATACTTGTGGGCCCCCTTCAGAGCCTCAGCCCCTCTCTTCTGCTCAGCATCCAGCTCATTTTCCAACTCCCGCACCTGTGTGGGGCGAAGAGCATCAGAAGCGAGGTCAAGGCTTACCAGCTTTCTCTAGGGGACTCATATGCTAGTCATCCTAAAGTGACCTTAAGACCTTGCTGTGTTTTACAGAGGTGTTTCCTCCCAGGCCCAGTCCCTGTAGTGACTTTGTACAGATTATAGCAATATGCATTCCCGGGGTAGAGTCAACCACTGGTGCATAGCGCTTGGCTCTTGGCTCAGGCTTGGCAAAGAGGTCCCTTCCTCTGGCGCTGTGTACTTTGGCAAGGACACCACAGGTTGGGAGTCTGCCCTGTTTATTCTCATTGATAAAACCTGCTGGACTCTTAATGGATGTCTTGGTTCCAACTAGGCAAGGCATTAATTGTGGGCAGACCAAGCTATGTCCAAACCCAAGGCCGTTTGGTAGATCTAAAGCAAGCGAGTTACTACCACTGGGCATGGCTGCCAATGGTGCTGCCCAACCCACCTCAAAGGTGGGTGGGATGAGATAAAGTATGGGAAAGCGAGTGAAGAATCACCTCAATGCCATACTTTCCTTTTGCCTTTTCTGAAGTCTTGAGGGAAGAAGGGAGCCCCTGAGATGGCAGATCGCCAACTGTGGTGCCAGTATCCCAATGCCACAGCTCAGAGAGATGCAGCTGGGTGTTTGGGTCCCAACCAACCACATGCCCCTCTCCATAGGGACTCTGATGGCATCAGAAAGGAAGGACAGTTCATGCTAGGAGACTCATTACATCAACTTTGAAAGCTCCCGGGGGAGAGTGGTGGAAATCATTTGGGCTCTATTGCAAGTGGAGTTCCATCATCTTTCATCATGTCTCACAACAAATCTCCCCACCCCACACTTGCTCTCCAGGCCTCTGGAAGCTTTATTGGATGTGTGAAACTAGACAGCTGGGATCAGAGGACACTTAAAGCGGTTGACTGACTGTACAAGGGGGAGGTGACTGTAGGCTCTGACCGAGCTAAGAAAAACCACAAGGTATCATGGGACTTGATTCTTTCCTTCTGGAAGGGGTCTATGAGAAGGATGGGGCTATTCTCTTTTTCATTGAAACGGAAGGGAATAATTTTTTTTATTGGAAGTAAAAAAATAACAAAAGCCAACCAAAAACCTTTGCATATTTAAAAGGTACCATGTGCCTAGCGACCACATGGTTCTAGGGATGCTCAAATAAAGAACAATTGTACTGGAGACTTCCTGTTGGGAAAATTCTCTTCTCTTCCTTCCTCCTCCTCATTCCTGCCCACTCTTCCATTTTCTCTCTTCCTGGGACAAAAGAGATATTCTAATAGCTTCCTCCAAGCAGCCCTTCTCTGAAATGTCTATTGTGCATGCAGCCCATTTCAAAAATGACTGAAATAATTCAACACAGCTCTGAAGGGAAAAATCAAGAGGCCGAGGAAAAGGGCACAGATTAGCAAAGGAAATGAACGACTGTGAGGTAGGCTCCGAGTGCAAGTCCAGGACTTGTGGTGCCGGAGAGATTGTGTCTCTGGCGCATGAACTTGGAGGAAGAAGTGTCAATCAAACTCCTTTGGGGATGTGGCAGGATTTACCCTAAAACTACTACTGCATATAGAGATTAGGAAAGCTGAAAAAAGAACAACCTGAGAGTAGGAGACAGAGGGACTAGAGACGTTGTACAGAGGAGCCTATCAAAACGATAGAAACCATGTCCAAGCATGGAATTTCTTGACCGTAGAGCACTTTTCCTATATATGTGTATAATTGTGAATCTACAGGGGTAGCAGGAAGTGATGTCATCTTTGCCAAGTGTGTTGGTGCACACTGTTAAACCCAGCACATGGGAGACAGAGGCAGACAGATCTGTGTGAGTTAGAAGCCAGCCTGGTCTGCACAGTGAGCTCTATACAGCGAGAACCTGCCAGGGTGTGGCGGCGGGGCTTTCCCACCACCTAAATCTAAATTTCTGGTTCATGGGTTCTGCCCAAGATGGCTGAAACAAGGCTACTTGGAAAGCCAGTGCCTTCTCAAATCACCCACCCTGGCCTCCAGTTTCTGGATCTGCTTCTTGCCGCCCTTCAGCGCCAGCTGCTCGGCCTCGTCTAGACGGTGCTGCAGGTCCTTCACCGTCTGCTCCAGGTTCTTCTTCATCCGCTCCAGGTGGGCGCTGGTGTCCTGCTCCTTCTTCAGCTCCTCCGCCATCATGGCGGCCTGGGTCAGTGCACAGACTATATCTGTAGGCTACCCACCGAGCACTACCCAGAGTACACAGGCAATGCTGTCATCTTGTGCCTCATGCTGAGCCTCCCCTCCCAGTCATCATGTTCCATTTTGCCTCTCCAATGACCTTTCCTGGCATCTCTCCAGGAAGCCACCAGAAGAGATGATACACCCTTGCCATGCCCCCCGGATCTGAAATCCCCCTTTCTCAGCTCCCACTACCAGCTTGACAGAGGACGATGCTCACATCAGTGATGGCCTTCTTGGCTTTCTCTTCTGCATTTCTGGACTCCTGCATGGAGTTCTCTACCTCCGCCTGGCACTGAGCCAAGTCAGCCTCTAGTTTTTTCTTGGTATTTATCAGGCTCGTGTTCTGCAAGAAAAATTAGATTTTGTGGGTGACGGTTTCCTATGGGCACTTAAAACAATGGGAAGGGAGGGCAGTGGGTGGGGAGGGATGTGAATCATAGTCATCTTCCACTTCTTATTTTCCACATGAGTGGTCCGCTGCGTACAATATCATTCCTGACTGAACAGAAAGTTCTGGGGCAGAGCCAACAGCTGTACATCAGAAAATGGAGTAAATGATAAAGGGGGAATTTCAAACATTTGAGCATGGATAGATTTTTTTAGTAAAAGGCATTGGAACAAGAACATGACTGATGGATGCATTTATGTAAAATGAAAAATATTTCTACTAATTAAAATATGCCATGTATGGAACTGAAACTGGAACAGTAATGGCAAACCAGAAAACATTATCTATATATGAAAACACTCCTGTCCATATATAGGTAAGTTATATTAACAAGAAAAAGGGACAAGAAGAATAAATAGTTAAAACACGCAAGAAATATGATGGATACCCAATTGGTGATATGTTCTATCTCATCCTTACTAAAACTAATAATTATTATTATGACAATAATAAACCAATGACATATGCTTCAACAATAAAGTTTGTGAAGATTTAACAGCTAGGGTCTTTTGGAATTGTAGAAGAGTCCTCACATGGCAATAGATGGGAATAAAAATTGGGACAGCCTTGTTAAGTAGAAATTTACATGTGTTGTATACAAATGTCTTTCCTGTTTTGACCCTGAGTTTATTTTCTTCCAGATATATTGACAATAGTAATCACAGATGAATGAAAAAAATTTAGTTATGGCAATATTAATTAGTCTTGGTAATAGTAAAGAATTTTATTGGTAACAACGTAAAATAGCCAACCATAGACGACTGATTGCAGCCATAATAATATTCAACTTTTGTTACTGCATTTTTTTCTTTCTTTTTTTTTTGCTATTGAAGCCCATAGCATTGAAAACTATTTAAAGAGTTAGGAATACACTTTGGACACATTGTTAAATGGAAGTTAGAAGCTGTAAAATATTGGTCAAATACAAAAGTGTGGTATTTATGTAATTCACAAAGACCTAAGAATGAGAGAACATAACACGTTAACGATTTAATTGATTTTTTTCTTCTATGTGTTTGCTTAGGATTTATACGTTTCAGATCAAATATCTTTAAAAATGTTGTAAAACTATATCCTAAGATTTCAGCTTAAATTATGGACTGAACATTCATTTTCATTTGAAATTCTGAAATCCAGATAAGATTCAAAATCCAAAACATTGAGTAGCGGCAGGATAACATAAGGGCAAAATTCCACATCCAACTTCATGCAATGGGCCACAGTCAGATCAGCTTCCGGGTGTGAGTAGAAAGTTTCCGGTTTAGGCTCGTATTCAACCCCAGTATCTCTCATTATGTATATGCAAATATTCACACATGCAAATCTTCCCAAACCAGAAACACTTCTGGCTCCAAGTAAATTCCCGTCATGTCTATTTTGGATAAGGGTTTTTAAACCTGTATTTCCTCGGTGAATTCTCCCTGCTCCCTTGCTCCAATACCACTGCACACAGCCTGCAAGATCTTTCCTCTTTATTTCTGATCAAGCAGATCTTAGAGCTCAAGAATCAAGGTTTTTCTGACTTGGTCTTGACCGCTCGTCTGGGAGAAATGGAAACTCCCTGCTGAGGCACCCGGGATGCTCTATGCCCCAGGTGGGTGGAGGGGGAAGCACCTGGCAGAGCCACTGCCCTTCTGCCCAGGGTGGACCCAATTGAAGAGAACATACCTGGGAACGCAGCAGCTGGACACGGTCGCTGGAGTCCAGGAGCTCCTGCTCCGACAGCCGGCGCGTCCGCTCTGTCTGCTCCAGGGCCACCTTCATCTCCTCTAGCTCCTCCTGCAGGAGGCCATTCCTGCGCTCCACGATGGCCAGCTGCTCCTTGAGGTCCTCACTGCTTCTCAGGGCGTCGTCCAGGTGCAGCTGGGAATCCTTCAAGGGGAACCGGGAGTGAGAGCAGAGCTTCAGGGTGGGCTCTGGGCTCACAGGTCTGCCAAACCAGCCGGAGCTCACCTTAAGCTGTCCCTGGACCGTGCGCAAGTGTTTTTGAGTTTCCGCCACCTGACGGTTGGCATGGCTCAGCTGAATCTCCATCTCATTGAGATCGCCCTCCATCTTCTTCTTCAACCGCAGGGAGTCATTGCGGCTGCGGATTTCCGCATCTAACACACTCTGCATGGCCTCCACAGCACGCTGGCTGTTTCTTTTTATTTGTTCAATTTCCTCATCCTTTTCCGTGACCTTGCGGTCAAGCTCAGATTTTACCTGGCTTAATTCTAGCTGGACACGCAAGATCTTGCTCTCCTCGTGTTCCAGGGAACCCTAAGGAGCAATGAGAATTTCATGAGTAGCACTGCATCCTCTCTCTCTCTCTCTCTCTCTCTCTCTCTCTCTCTCTCTCTTTCTTTCTCTCTCTTTTCCTTTTTGTAATGGTGCCATGGATCCCAGGCTAGCCTGCTACTCACTATGTAACCTTGGCTGTTCTTAAACTCGTGATCTTCCTGGATGCTGGGATTGCAGGTGTGGGCCATTACACCTGGTGGCACCCACTAAATGAACATTTTCCTTCAAATTATGATAAATATGGCACAGTGATGCTCACTTTATACACACGGGAGCAATGCTCTGAGGCTTGAACTTTTGATGGTCTCCTGAACAGCCCTAAGAGTAATGGAAGTCAGATTCAAACTTTGTATCTGCGATTAACAATCTCATACCTTGAAATGGGAGCGCATCTCTTGAGCCGGTAAATATTGTCTAAACAGTGCGCTTAATAGTGACTAATATCAGGTACATAATTGTGACTATAATAAAACTGATTATGACACCGGGAGACCCTGGGGCTCGTTTGCAGGATTCCCAGTAGCCAAAGATACTGTAAGCCTCTGTATGAAACAAGCACCAAAGGATTTTGAGGGGGCACAGGGGATGCTTGGTGATGGACAGTTTCCTTCTTGAGAGGAAGCTATTGAGGACATAAAAAGCACATTTATTTATTCTCAAAAGGGGACATAGCATAAATAACACCAGGGGATAAAGTGGCTCAGCCCGGGCTTTTCAGATCTAGGGCTGGCTGACTGTTCTTCCCAGTGGGGATCCCATGTTCCAGGCCCCATGGGGGTAAATGAGCATTGTTTCTTTCTGTTTCCTATCTGATTCCAGACAAGACACTTGCCTCCACCTCTTCTAAGGCAGCCTGGAGCTCGGACTTCTCCTGTTCCACTTGCTTCTTTGTCTTTTCCACTTCCTGAAGGTTTTTGCCCATTTCTGCAATCTGCTCAGTTAAGTCAGAAATCTCTTCTGCAAGAGACAGTTTTGGTTTAGGCTTTCAGTGGGCTCCAGCTCCCAGCCTAGGTGCTGGCTAGGCAAGTGAGGGTATGGCAGTTCATTCAAGGCTTTTACAAAGAGACTACGGGAACTTGTACTGGTGGATGGTAGGCCAGACACAGGAGTGTTGCCTCACCTCAACCGTGTAGAGAATCAATGCTGTGGAACAATCTTTGTACACTTTAAATATGTCTGACTCTCATTGGTTAATAGAGAGTTGACTGGCCTGTACCTGGGAAGAAGAGATTGGGCAGGAGAGCCAGACTAGGAGGATGCTAGGAAAGAGAAGGGGGGAGTCTGAGGAGTTGCGAGAGCTGCAAAGAGAAGCAAGATGAATGATCTGTGATGAAACATAGATAATGCCATGTGACAGAATGTAGATGACTATAAATTGGTTAATTTAAGCTATAAGAGTTAGCTAGTAACAAGCCTGAGCTATTGACCAAACATGTATAATTAATATTAAGTCTCCATGTTGGTTATTTGGGAGTTGGACTGACAGGACAGAGAAGTCTACCTACAAATGAGGGACAAGAAGAGGATTCTCTTTGACCTTACTTATACAGAACAACCATGGAGGGCCAGAAACCTTAGACTCTCAGTCTTCCAGAACTCAGTCAAACTTAGGGAAACATGGATGCTGACTAGTTATAGCAGAAGTCTGAAGTCATCAAGAGTTTTAGCCACGGGCACAAGGATGTGAGGCCACAAGAAGGCTAGCACCCCTGAAGTCTCTTGTTTTCTAATAGCGATGTACTTAGCAACTCACTTGGTAGCTGCAGTCCTCAAGTTGATTATCAGCTGGCCTTGTACCTTTCATGAAGAGGGTTTGAGCCTTGGGGAACACTAGTAACTGGGAGGTTTGATGGATGGGGGTGTTATAGGATCATAGGGAGGAGGAAGCTGTGGCTGAATGGGATTGGAGTTGGCAGGAGAAGGGCAGTCTGATCCGGTTGTGCTCTAGAGGGAGCTCACCTTGCAGATTTTTATTCTCTCGCTTCAGCGTCTCTAACTGGTCCACCACCTCCTCGTAGGCGTTCCTCATCTTGAAGATTTCAGTACTGAGAGACCTGGACTCTTTCTGGGCAGCTTCCAGCTCAGCTTGACTTTCATCCAGTTTTTGCTTCCACTCTGCAAGGACCTACGATGAGAGAATGGGAAACGTGAGAAACAGAAAGACCCTGGGGGGAGAGAGAGAGAGAGAGAGAGAGAGAGAGAGAGAGAGAGAGAGAGAGAGAGAGAGCGCATTCAAACAAAGACTGTGAGCAGTGCCAAGGTTTCATTCTTCCTTCCATCCTTGGGGACCAAAGAAAGAAGGTGGGCTCTACTGTAGACCAGAATCTCCAAAGTCTGATGTCTCTACACATGTCCTGCTGGGCTCTTAAAATACAGGGTGAGTATCACTGAGTTAACAGGTAGTTTTTCAGATATCAATATATTTCCCCCAGAATTTGGAGTATTTATATAGACAGGAGATACCTTGAAGATGAGACCCAAGCTCCACGCAAGTATGTTTCATATGCCACGTTATGGACGTAAGGAATTTGTACAGCACTTTCAGCGTGCTTGTGTGTATGGGGTGTATATGAGTATATGACACACACGTGTGTGTGCATGACATTTGTGAATGAACGTAAGTGTGTGAGAGTATTTGTGTGCGAATATAGGTGTATGCCTGTCGTGATGTGCTTGTGAAGGTCGGAGAACAACCTCAGATATTGATTTTTTTTCCTTCCACTTTGAGGGAGACGCTGAGTATGTGAGACTAGCCAGCCTGTGGGCTCCTGGGGATTGCCCTGTCTCTGTCTCCCATCTTCCAGTAGGAGTGCTGGGATCACAGATGTGCATGGTTTGTTTTCAGCTTGCACGTGGATTCCGGGGACTTGAACTCTAATTCTCACACTTGCGTGGCAAGTGTTTTTACCCACTGAGCCGTTTCTCCAGCACAACATATTCATGTTTTAACTTCCACCCGTCACATGAAATCAGACATGGACTTTTCTCCCCTTTGTAGCATCATGGCACTCAAAAATTTCAGACTTGGGATGTGGCGGATTAAAGATACTCAGTCTACATGACTCATCAGAATTTGAATTAGCTTTGACTAAAAGTAAATTTCCCTTGAAGGAACTATTAGAGGATAAAGAAAGTCCTCAAAGAGTCTTCCAACCAGGAATTGAGGCTCATGAAATGCATGTGTGAAAGACTCCCACTGAGAGCACCATGCCCATGAAGCAGCTGGGGAAAGACCTTGTCGAAGTTCCTCTGCTTCTTGTCCAGGGCGGCACAGGCTGTGTTGGCTCGCTCCAGGTCCAGCATCAGATCATCCACCTCTCCCTGAAGCCTCTGCTTGGTTTTCTCCAAGGAAGCGCACTTGGAGTTGGCAGCCTCAGTGTTCTCCTCTGCCTCCTGGAGCCTCTGGGCCAGCTTTTTCCTAGGAGAACCAGATGTTGCTTTGTCTTCACAGAACGGGATATTTTAGCAAGTAACTATCACGTTGAAGGAGAATGGACAGTCTGAAGGAGACTGACTGAGACCTTGGCATGTGAGTGGGGAGCCATGGACCACAGAATTAGCCGTGGTACCATTCGACTATGACAGAAGTGCAAAACTCCCATCACCTAGCAACACAGCAGCCATTCTAACCTTGCGGTACCACATAGTCTTTGTTTGTGGGATGCTGGACTAGGCAACGCTACTGTGCTGCTGGACATCAGAAAGCATGGTACAGGCAACAGTATGCAGGTGCTTACTCCATAGTGACCGTGAGCAGCTGTGTCACTGGGGTACGTGTTTGCTATGCTACAGTTTTTGCTTCACTTTTGAAAGAGAAGTTTACTATAAAGTGCCACCCTGTGTCAGACTGGCAGCAGTTCTCACATGTCAGGAATAGTGAGTCCCTTGACTTGAGCAAGAGGCCTTATGGAGGATTAGCTTTCACACCAATTTGGTTTGCGGACTCACTCTAGAAGATTCCCATGACGATAAAGTCCCTAATGACACATTTCACAGAGCACATCCCCATTGTTGAGCTGCATGTTTTTTGTCACTAGAATAATCCAGAAATGCTTGGTGGCACAGCTAGTCTATAAGGAGTCACCAACTGAGCCGGAAGGACAGACAGTCCCTAGAAGGGGACACTCTGAAAGCTTAAGAAACTGCCAAGGAGAAGAAAAGTGTCTCCAGCTGGGGGACTGCTCTCCTTCTGAACCTTTTTCTAGGACCTTCTCTACCATGGGGAACTTGGGCTATACTTGGCCTCCTCCAGCTCCTCCGTGCGCTGGATGGCGTCCGTCTCATATTTGGTCCTCCACTGGGCCACCTCGCTGTTGGCCTTGGACAGCGCCCTCTGCAGCTCAGCCTTGGCCTCCTGCTCCTCCTCATACTGTTCCCGCAGCAGGTCGCAGTCGTGGCGGGAGGACTGCAGGGCATGGGCCAGGGCATTCTTGGCCTGGGGATTACAGCGGTAAACAATTACAAAACCACATGGCCTTCTTCCCAGTGAAAGTGTGTTCCTTTAAATAGCTGTTTTGAATGTGAGTCATTTCTATGTTGTCTCATAACTTTTGTGATATTAGCACACCTAATGTTTGATTTTTAAAAATTCTCTCCATAATTATTATATATTTACTTCTTAAAGAAAGCTTTACACCACAAAAGAGAAAGTCATTAGTATTTAGCCAGCGGTGCATGGTAGCACTTCTCTATGATCCCAGTACTTAGGAAGCTGAGGCAGGAGGATGGGGAATTCAAGGGCTGTCTGAGGCACATGGTGAGTTCTAGGACATCCTGAGCTAGGTAGTAAAATCCTCTCTCAACCCCCTTCCAATTGCCATAAGAACCATTAGAAATATATACAATGGACATAAAGGAACAGCATCAGAATTTGTCTAGACAGTTGCATGTCAGGGCTCTGCACTTGGGCCTTGCCCTCCCTCTGTTTCTTAATAAAGTAATAGCAACCACTGAAGGGCTATTGTTCACATTGAGACCTTCCCCTGGCTGTAGTGGTGAGAATTAAAACAGCTGAAAAGAAAACCATCTCCTTACTACTTCATGGAGTACGATGGAATGCTGTGACCACAAAACAGCGACAGCGTCGTCTGATGTCTCCAGAGACCAGTGTCCCTGCACTGGGGACCACTGGTGTGAATTTATGTCCAGAGCCTCCTCCCTCCCTCATGACCTTCCGAACATGACAAATGTTTATCTCTTAATTTTAATCAGTTGCAACAAATCTTCAGGTGCCACCACCAAAGAAAAAAAGTTCTATTGATAATGATTTCTGCATTTTCGTTATTTATAGAAAAGACAAGAAAAGGCAGAACTTTGCCTGAAGAAGGAGTCTCACAGCTGCAGTGAGGGACAAGATGGGGTGGCCTCTGGCCTCCAGTGACCTGCACTGCTTGTTCAGTCTTTGGTTCTCACCCCGCCTCCCTTGCTCCCCAGTCCACCAAAAGCCTTCCCTCAGAAAAGAAAGACGAGAGATAAACACGGTACCGTTCTTTGCCAAAAATGAAAGATGGAGAATTTCAAAAGATTGCCTTGTAAATCTCTCCCAGATCACAGCACTTGCAACCAGATCAAAGTAAATTCCTTTCATGTGGGTTTTTCAAATGTCCAGATTCCCATTTTCTTGCCCGAAATACTGGCATCAGTAGCGCTTACTGTGTGCACTGTTCTCCTGAGAGTTTATTTTCTGTCCACAACCACAGCGGGGGGGGGGGGGGGGTCACTGAGAGCAGTTTATTGATCAGTGGGTAGACTGGATTATAGGTATTATAATCACATCTAGATACTGAAGTTGGCATTAGGATGCTGCTTCTGTTAAAGCACCCAAAGGTTCTCCCCAAGCCATGCAGTCCTTTGGAAGAAAGGGCACTTAAGAACAGATGTTGCAGGAGGAGGCTCACAAAGAGGACAGCGTTTTAAACATCTTGGGTGAATTTCTGCGTGAGATCGTCTAACTAGTGTGGTAGTGGGAAGGGGTCTCCTGACTGGAGGGAGAATTCATCAAGTCACACTATGGGAGATGGTGGTGTAAAAGAGACAGGGTTTTCTGGTCCTGAGGGAAGAGACCTAATGCCAAGGTCCTCTATCATTCAGGGACAGGTTATTATGATACATCACGGCAGAGGGATGAATCCTCCTTGATACTGTACTGCTTCCAGGCCGTCTTCCCTCCAGGCCACCCACCTCCTGCCAGCCTCACGCGAGGGTTGTAATATTTGGCTTCTCAGATTCTACCCTGCAACCGTTCCATCCACCTTACCTTGGTCTCTTCCTCCAGCTGTCTCTTGAGCTCCTCCAGCTGTTGGGTGAGGGCCTGCTTGCTTTTGGTTAGTTGTGAAACCAGAGACTCCTTCTCTTCCACTTGGTGGCTCAGCTCCCCTGCCGAACAGATGTGGCTCTGCGTAAGCGTTGCCGGGTGCCAAGCACCATGTCCCTGCTGGGCCCCGGAGGCAAGCCATACTCACCATTCTGGGTCTGCAGCCTTGCCTTCTGCATGTTCAGATCATGGATTAACTGGGTCTGTTGGTCATCCTTGGCTTTGATCTCATTAAACTGGTCTTCCACAGACCGGCACATTCTTTCCATGTTACTCTGAGGAAACGAAAAGGCCAGTGGGAATGTGGAAGTGGGTTCCTGGTGTCCGGCATTGGAACTGGACACTTTGATAGTCTGGCTTCTTGTTGGGCCAAATGAAAACACAGAGCACATAAAGGTGGGTTTTAAGAATCATCCTCATTTTGGATTTGCTTTATTTTGTGTGTGTGATGGCTTTTTACTGAGCAATAATGTAGAATGTCAGCTTTGATAGGCATGTATCCGGTGATTAGTAAACCAGTTTCTGATAAGATGCCACTCACAGGAATTCTAGGATCATGCTGGAAGAGAAGCAAGTCTATTGCCAGATGGGTACTGTTCCCAAGTCCTGTCTGTGTTCACGTTTCTGTGTTTCTTATAACACTACAATGGTTCCTAGGCTATTGAGATGAGGGTGTCACTATCCCAGCCTCTGGTCCACCTCTGGTTACGAGTTTTGTTCAAAACCCCTGTATATGTTTCAGACTTCACTTCTCTACCCTCCCCATAAAATAGAGAATAAAGTGAGCATAAACTTTCCCTGGACCGGAAGGTGTGAGACGGAAGTGGCAGAAGCAGAGAGGTGCTAGATCAAATACCATCCTCAAGGACTCGGGACCTATTTGAGGATGATGCACATGGAAGAACTCCGGCAGGGGCGGGGTCTGTGAGGGACGATAACTCTCAAACACAAACTTAAAGGATACAATACAATACCTTAAAAAGAAAGCATATGGCAAATCCAAGTGCTGGACTTTAAAACCAATAGCATGGAGTAATGCAAAGACGTTCCAGAAGCAGGATGCTATGAGGTGAAACTCGGCCCCTGGTGTGGTGGTGTCAAGGGGTGGGGAAGCTTTGTAGAAGGTGTGGCCTTGTGAGAAGTAACTAGGACATTGGGGACATCTCTGAAGGGATTAACGCTTGTTGCCTGAAGACTGGATTCGTTAGTGTGGAAACGAGCTGCTGTAAAATTGGCTGGCGTCTAGGATCCCCTAGCAAATGCTCCTGCCTCTGAGCGGTCATCTGCTGGGAGGTCCTTACTTGAGCTAAATAGATGCTGTCACATCTTCAGAACTATGGGCTAAACAGAACTCTCTTCTTTATCATCTATGGAACCTCAAGCATTTTACTACAGCCATAGGACATGAACTAAGCTAGGGACCAGAGTCTGATTCCCGCCCCCACCCCCGCATCAGGCAGCTCACAACCACTTGTAAGCACAGCTCCAGGGAATCCAATGCTTCTTCTCATCTCTGTGGGCACCTGCACACACATGCCCTCCCCCAATAAAATACATGCTAAAGAACAGAAGGAAAAAAGAAATCAATACTAGGTGAAACAGACCCTGAAAACAGACAGCAAAGGGGGGACTCTGGTGGTAGCTCTTGCCTAGCATATGTAAGGTCCTGTGTTCAACTCAAGCGACACACATACATGTCCAAGCACACACACACACACACACACACACACACACACACACACACAGCAAGATGTTCTTTACACAGAGTTCATTTTTCTTCGCTGACCTCACCACCTGCTCCTCTTCAACTACACTCTCTGACCCTCTAGGGGTCCACTTGAGAGGCTCACATCCCCACTGGGGTCAGTAATGGTCCTTCTCCCAGCCCAGCCAGCCAAACAGTTTCAAGTACATCGTGGAGCATCCTGATAGAAAGGGAGCTCTTAAATCAAGGAGGCCATGATTGCTCTCGGAGAGGAATTTTGTGTGAAGTCACGAGAAGCAGCTTAGTTGTGAAGATGGTTGGGTTTAAGTGTCAGAACCCTCATTAGCATGAGTCCCAGAGAGCGTGAAGAGTCCTAGAAAGTTCCATGTAGAGAGGGGAGACAGAATATATTGCTGGGTAAGCATTTCTGAGAAATGGCTTAACGAGGCCTTAAAGGAAAGGAGGCCGTGTCTTCTGGGCTTCAGTCATCTGTGTCTTTTCTCGCTTAATTTTACATCTGTATTAACGCCCTGGCTAAGGGGTCTGACCAATGGAAGAATGCTTGCCAAGCCTATGTGAGGTCCTAGGCTTGACCCCCATCATCTCTAAGCAAGAAAAAAAAAGAAACAAGCAATTTAATAAATGATCATTTTATGCTCCATTTTCCTAATGTGTCAGTATTCCGGATACCAACATCCTCAGACGGAACTCACGGCACATCCAAACAACCGAAACAGTTGTGTGTGGCGGCACACACTTGTAAATCCAAGCACTTGCACTTGGGAACTGAGGCAGGAGATTGCCACAAGTTCAGGACCAACCTGGGCTGCCTAGGAAAAATTTGTTTTTAAAAGCCCAAAGAAATGAAATACTAGAGTGAAATGGCCTGTGCTTAGCATGCGCTGATGACTTAGCTTTAGTTTGGTTCAGTTTTCAGGGTTTCTGAGACAGTGTCTCCCTGTGTAGACTGGGCTGGCCTAGAACTAGCTATGAAGAAGACTGAACTTGAATTTATGGCAGCCCTTCTTCTCTGCCTCCCAAGTGGTGGAATTCCAGGTGACCACACTCCAGACTTTTCTTTCCCGGCATTATTCCCTGAACAACAGAGCACTGTGAAGTACATGGCATTTACATCATCCGAGGAGGTGTGAGCTGGAAAAGGTGTAAAGGAGAGAATGTGTGCACATTCTCATGCATCCTACAGAAGTCCTGCACCACAGGTTTCCACAGAAACGTTGGAACCGATTCACTGCACATACTAAGGAGTGACTATTCCTATTCTCTCCTTCCATTTCTTTCTCCCTCTCTCCTTCCCCCCCCCCTTTTTGACACAAGGTGTTATATAGCCCAAGATGGCCTCACTATTTATCTAAGGGGGACTTTGAACTTTTTACCTCTAGACAAGGTCTATGTAGCTCTGGTTGTCCTGGAACTCACAATGTAGACCGGGCTAGCCTCCAACTCAGAGAGATCCACCTGCCTCTGCCTCCTGAATGCTGGGATTAAAGGTGTGTGCTACCACGCCGGTCTGACTTTGACCTCTTGACCCTGCTTTGGCCTCTCAAATGCTGGGATTGCAGACAGGCACCACCATGTCTAACCGGTGCTCTTTTTCTCTGTAGAAATATTGTTTATTTTATTTGACTTATGTGTATGTGTGTCTGTTCAGGATGCGTGTACATATGTGTAGATGCCCTCTGAGGCCAGAGTCGCTAGATTTCCTGGAGCCAGGCTCATATGCAGTTGTGAGTCACCAGACTTAGATGCAGGGGAAGGAATTTGGATCCTCTGCAATAACAGTGTGTGCTCTTAACCCTGAGCCATCTCTCCTGCCTCTTGTGTTTTTTCTTCAAGACCCCCAGGTCCACCGTTTCTTCTCTCTCTAGGGCCTGCATGTACCGGAGACCCCAAACGCTAATTTTGCACTGACTGTATCACTCAGTCTCAAATCCTGTGTGATAAGAAGGTGGCATGGAGGAAACCATACCCGTGAAGTCTGCGTGTTAGCTCAGCCGTAGACTGGTTCAGTTCAGACACAGCAGATGGATGAGAAGAGTCCCAGAAAGGACACTGACTTTGGTGACCAATCATTCAACCAAACTGGAAAAACTTTGCCCTGCATTTTGTGTTCTCCCCAAATTCCTAAGTTGAAACTAAATCTCCATCAATCAAGAGGTAGGACCTCTGGGGGGTAGATGGTAATTGGGTCCCCACCATCACAGAGGGGGGGAAGATGGGTGTGTTCACACACACCTTTAATCTCAGCATTCTGAAGTCACAGGCAGGCAGATCTCTGAGTCTGAGGCTAGCCTCATCTATATAGTGTTCCAGGCTATCCAGGGCTGCATGGTTAGACCCTATCTTAAAACTAAGTCGACAAATAAAGAGGTGAGAACTAACTCCCTTGCTCCCTCTGACATGGGAGGACACGGAGAGAAGGCACCGTCTTAGAAGCAGAGATGAGCCCCAGCCAGACACTGAGTCTACTGGTCGCTTGATCTGAGACTTTGCAGCTCCCAAACTGTAAGCAACACTTCTGTTTATAAAATCACCCAGTCTAAGATATTTTGCTATAGTAGCTTTAGGCATTTAGGACATGTGGCTTCAATGAATTTGAGGAGTTAGACAACTCAGCAGGGAAAAAAGCTAACAGTCCAGAGCACACAGTTGAGTTTGGCATATCAAACCCCACTTGCTCACAGGGTGGGAAGACATGACTGCCGAGACCAGGAGCGTTAGTCATACCTTGGACTTGGAGACTGTCTCAATGTTGCTGGCCATGTCGTCGATCTCCATCTTCAGCTCGCTCTTCTCCTTCTCCAGCTTCTGCTTGACCCGCTGCAGGTTGTCAATCTGCTCCCCAAGCTCTGCCACGGTATCCGCGTGCTTCTTCCGCAGGGTGGCCGCTGTGGCTTCATGCTGCAGAGTGGCCTCCTCCAGGTCCCTGCGGAGTTTCTGGAACTCAGTTTCTCTCTTCTTGTTCATCTCGATCTGGGCGGAAGTGGCTCCACTGGCTTCTTCCAGCCTCTCGCTGATCTCCTCCAGCTCCCTGGCTAGGTCTGAACGCTGCTTCTCAATTTTGGCTCTGACCGTGTGCTCGGCTTCGATTTCTTCTTCCAGCTCTTCCGTGCGGGCCTGAAAGGGTCAGTGGAGTTAAAGGTTGCTGGGTAGAGACCAATCTGTTTCAGGAGTGACTAGGTGCTAAAGGAATGGGGGTAGGCAGAACCAAGTAGAGGGTATGTTATCACTGAGTGGGGGACAAAGGACCAACGGCAGTTGTTGGGAAACAGCCTAAGTGTCCATCAGCAGGAGAACAGCCTAAGTGTCCATCAGTCAGTTGTGATGAGGGATTGTCCTGGTGCCAAGCAGCAACACAATGCTGCAGCAAGTCCACCATGGAAAGCCCTGCAGAACCTGCTGATGTTTGGAAGAAATAAATTGCATGCTTAGGATGAAAAGATTTATGCTGAAAACATGAAGAAGTGTGAATAAAATTTCACACATATACCATATCTTTTCTCTGGGTCTTCAGCATATCCATAAACTCGTACCAAAAGGATCCTGGAAGATCCATATCCACCTGAAACTGGTAGTTCCTTCTCAGGAGACTGAGGGAGCCATGGACTTAGGGACAGTGATCAGTGCACCTTGACCAGCAACAACTGGCCCTTAGATCACAGTCTGACTCTTTCCAGGGAAGTCTATACTTAAATGCCACTTAGAAAAGTTTGCATATTTATTTCAGAAACTACAGAAAAAGGCCCACTGTGGTGGCCTGCTGCTGAGGCAGGGAGGAGAAAGAAAAGAACGGCTCTGCTACAGCTAGAAAAGCAAAATGGGGGAGGGCGAGCCGGGCACTTGCAGGCAAGCTCTGTGCCTTCACCTGCAGTTCTTTAATCTTTTTCTGCTGCTGCAGACTGAGGACTTGTTCGTCATCGATTCGGGTCTGTAACTGGCTCATTTCAAACTCCTTCCTGCAAGCAGACAGAACAAATGAACAAAACGGCATGAGACAAAGGCCGCTGAAGGGAGGCACGCTTGGCTTTCTGTCTCAAATGGGGCAGGGGAGGGGACAGAACATGAATCGTCTACTTCTTCAGTTTGTCTTCTATTTGTTGCTTGTCATTCTCCAGATCCATGATGGACTCCTGGGACATTTTCAGGTCTCCTTCCAGCTTCCTCTTCACTCTCTCCAGGTCAGTCCGCAGTTTCTTCTCTTGCTCTAAACTGCCCTCCAGCTGGGAAGACACAGGTGGAGAGAGAGCCTGGGACATGGCTGAGGAAGCAGGCTGAACCGCAGCAGCCAACATTGTTTCACCCATGCCCTGTGACCTCCAGCCCCGGAAGGAAGTCAGCCTTATGTCTTCCATTTCTCTGTTTCTGTTCTGTAACTTAGGGAGTGGACATCTTGGGGCCCTCCTGGTACCTCTTTTCAGACCATTCCCACTTGGCCTGTTCCAGGCCGCATTTCCCAAAGGACCAAATGGCACCTGTGACAGAGGCTGTAGAGGCTTGTCACTCCTCACCACCTAGCCCTGAGGGCAGTCAGCAAGGAACTGTGTGTGTGTGTGTGTGTGTGTGTGTGTGTGTGTGTGTGTGTGTGTGCGCGCACGCGCGTAGGATTGGACTCAGGGAAAGAAGGGTGTAGTTAGAAACATACCTATCCTGGCCTTGTTAAAGCAGAGACCTATGGAAAGTCTAGCCACAACTGGGACCAAAACCAGCTAGCTTGAAACCTGGCTCTTACATCAGGAACAAAAATGTTCATTTTCCTGACCATAAATGGAAGCTTTGTTTTGTTTTGTTTTGAGGTGTCACAGGTGGAAATCAGGGCCCCGTGCATGCTGTACCACTGAGTTATACCCCTGCCTAGAATGAGGCTTTAAACACTGTAGAGTAGAATTGGAAGTTTCTGAACCCAAACTGCCTACAAGTGGACGCTAATGACAGCGGCAGTTTCTGTTTCACTGAAAATGTTATGTTGAGCACTTTCCTGAGATGTCCCCTGAAGTCCAGCTCGTTTTATGTATCCCTAATTCATAAGTGGGACCTGAGGCCTCGCAAGGTCACGCGACCTGCTGGTCACCTCAGATATGTGTGTCTGGGGTCAGGGCACAGCTGGAATTTGGCCCCGGGCTCTGATTCCAGCCTGTGAGCTCTCTAGGCTGGTTCCTACGCAGTCCCTTCTTTACAAAGCCCAGAGGTCACGTGTTCTCACGTCATCTGTCTGCTGTTCCAGCTTGACATTGGTCTTGATGAGACTGTTAACTTTATCTTCTTCAGCCTGCAGGTCATCCAGCGTCTGCTGATGGGCCTCCTGGAGAGACTTCTTTTCTTTTGTCAGTTTGGAAATGGTTTCTTCAAGCGCTGTCATTTCTTCAGAGAGATTCTTCACCTAGGAGCAAATCAAGAGTCACTCATTTAATACTGATACAGTTAGTTTGGCGATTCCCAGCAGCAAGAACTGTGGGGGCCTCCTGTCTCTCTAGCTTCATAGCATTCAGGGACAGGTAGCTTCTTAGTTCTTTTTTTTTAATTTCTTTTTTATCATTTTAATTTTATTTCATCCTGTTTTGGGGAAAGGTCTTTGAACAGTTTTCAGGCTGGTTCCAAACTCCCAGGATTAAGAGATCTTGCTTTGGCCTCCTGCGAACTTGAGACGAGGCACATCACTCTATGAGCTAGCCTGCCTTGCAGGGTTTTATGAGACAAGCCCTCACATGGCCTAAAGTGACATCAAACTTGATATTAGTCAGCCAGGCTGATCTCAGACTCCCAACCTCCCTGACTCTCCCTTCCAAATACTGAAATGCAGGCATAGGCCACCATGTTTAGTTGTACGTGGTTCTGGGACCAAACTCCAGGCTAAGTAAATGTTCCACCAAGTGTTCTACAGCCCAGCCTTCCCACTTCTAGTCTTCCCCTCCTGCCCTCTGGCCTATCATGGTGTCTCAGATTCTTCTGGTAGGATTGTTCCTTTCAGAACACGCTATATTTCACTAGGAATGACACTATTAAAATGCAGATCCACTGGGTGTGAAGGGCAACACATCAATCTGTGTTTACTCATCATTCACATCCAAACATCTAGCCGGCAAGCTGACGGAGGGTTCAGTATGAAGCAGGAAGGGGAGGGAGAGGCGCAAGGTGTGAGGCAAGGAAATCCAGATGTGCTGACAGGATAGGACCTGGGCACCATGCGTGGAGCTTCTGGGCATTAACTAGAAACTTCATTGAACAGCAGTCTTCCAGATGAGAGGTTGCTAACTCCTACCTGTGGCCTAAATCCAACCACAGATATATTTAATTTATAAATTTTTTGAAATGTTATCAGTATTGGAAAGTAAGAGTCTACACAAAATCTGGAATTTTGGCTTCTCATGGAAGTGCAAACCTCCAGCAGTGGTGGCTTCACATTCCTACCTGACAGCCGTTTGCTGGCACTGAGTCATGGCCGCCACCAGTGAGAAGGGCAGGCCTGTGGGTAGTGTCTGTCACAGTCTCCACCCTCCACTCTCCCTTTTGTCTCTTCCCACCACTCTTGTTTATCCATCGCTGACTCTGAGTGTCAGCCGTCAATGTCATCTCACAGCCAGCAGGCTGCCCCTTTGTCCCGCCTCACGGGTAGCCTTTATTAGGTGAATCATGCCACGCGCTTAAGGATCCTTGCCAAGCATATGCTTTTGTGCTGTGCGCACAGACTTTTCCTGTGTGTAAATGTCATCATACTGCCCGTGTCCCTCACTTACACTTCACCCCAGTGAGAACCGGGTGCTTCATACTCATCTTGGTTACCAGATTCACCCAGCTCTGGTGCCCCAGTGGTGCACTGTGCTCTATGTGGGACTCTGCCACAGTCTGCCTCTCCATCCTACGACATGGTCCCCAGCTCTGTCCCAAGCTGCTGCCAACATCCCTATATATGCAAGCACCTTTATGCGTGTTTCCCAAGTCACAATAGAAGAGTTCCTTGGATTACATCCAGAATCGTGGGTTCATAGGGTATGTAAATTCCTCCCTTCTTTCATCCCTTCTCTCTCCTCTTCCTTCCTTCCTTTCATTTTTTTTTTAAATACAGGGTTTTTATGTAGCTCTAGCTCTCCTGAAACTTGTTATGTAGACCAGGCTGGACCCAGAACTCACAGAAATCTGTTTGTCTCTGTCTCCTGAGTTGTGGAATTAAAGGTGTGCACCACCAGTCCTAGAAAGTTTTGTTTTGTATGTATGGATGGTTTTGCTTGCATGTATGTATTTGTGTATTCAGTGCCAACAGAATCCAGAGTCAAATCTTCTGGGACTGAAGTTACAGACTTGTAAACCACCTTTGGAAGAGCAGCCAGTACTCCTAACCACTCTTCAGCTTCTAGATTCTTAATTGCACTATGCAATGCCAACTGGCTTCCTCTACATCCTTCCTATAACACATGAGGATCCTTGTATCCCACTTTTGCCCATCCAGTTTTATGCCTCCTTCATCCCCTGACTCTGTTGGCATTTTTGCTGCCTTTCCCTGCACTTGATACATGAGAGATAAAGGCGACCACGCCACATTCCTTGCTGTTAAGGAAATACGTAAGTTAGCAACACTCCTAGGAAGAGCTGAGGAGCAGCTATGGAGTAGAGGCCAAGGAGGAGGGACCAAACCTTCCAGTTACTGGTTATACAGACCAGTCTGACCCCAGTTCCTGCATCCCACTCCTAGGCCATGAGTGAGGATTGGCTGAGAGCCTGTGAGGCGCCTTCAGTGACTCACCTTGTTCTCTGTGGCGTGCTTCTCCTTCTCGACCTTGGTCAGGGTCAGCTCCAGGTCATCGATGTCTCTCTTGAGAGAAGAGCATTTGTCTTCCAGATTCCTCTTCTTGGCCACCAGCTCCGAGTTTATCTCCTCTTCCTCCTCCAGCCGCTCATTCAGCTCCTTGACTTTCGCCTCCAGTTGGATCTTGCTTTTGATGAGCCCCTCGCACCGCTCCTCAGCATCCATCAGATTTTCTGTTTCCTGGAAGAGCCGATCACCGCAAGTTCTGATCTGTTGTTTTGCAAGCTCTGGGAAGAAAGGGCCTGACCCTCTAGAAGCCCACCCCTAAGCTGAACTAAAGAGTGGGTCGGGTGCACACAAACACCGTGTGTTACACACATGTCAGTTATGTACTCTCTTAACCACCAAGGGCATCACTTGACAGCCAACACAAAGGCGTTCATGGAGTCACATGTTTATTGTAAACAAGGAAGTCTCTAACGTTTGATGGATGTGTTGTTTGAGTATTTCATTCTTCCACTGGTCCAAACCCGCATGACCCATGTATTCCATGCTATACATATATTAATGTTTTCAAAACTCTGCTACGTGTTAACTTTCAACAGAAGGGGCTGGTCCACTTGCCCTAAGTTGTGCTTCCTCCAGCAACAGAATAGAAAATGAGAAACACACATGGCCAGGTGACAGAGTAAGTCCATGTCCCAGAAGATTGTAGCAAGGTTTGTGGAGGTAGATGAGATTGGCTAATTATGTTCTCAAGGTAAATTATGTTCCCATTGTAGAGAATTTAAGCCCCAAATACACAGTGCAGGGAAACGAATAGGAAGGGGCTGGGAAGAACCCTCACTGAGCTTTCTGAACTTCTCTACGCCCAAGCACATGCTGGGCACCAGGCATGGCGTCAAGCCCTCGGATTCCTTGACAACCATCCGCCGTGAGTACTGCTATGGTGTTCATTTTCAGATGGGAAAATGAAGGCAGAAGGAAAACGAGCTGGACTGAGGTCACACTGCTAACAAGTGGGGAATCTGGGAGTTCAACCCAGCAGGTTCTAGGCGCCCCTGTCCTCCGAGCCTGAGAGTGATGCACCCATGAAGTGTAAGTTCACTCCCACTCGGCAAGTGTAGGCAAGGGCACGTTGCTCTCTTGGGCCAGAGACCCAAAGGAAGTCTCTGAGGGTTTATTAAGAGAAAAAACTATAAATTTCAAGGAGACAATGAATCTACCAGAGTGTTGTGGCCTGCAGATGTGACTCTGTTTCTCCCCATTTCTTTGATAAAAATGACTTCTCTAAAGCACTGTTTGGAGCATAGTCACATTATTGAAAATCATATGTGGAAAATTGCTTTCTGCTTTCAGTTGGGTTATTTAATTTTAATGATTTATTTTTGTTGATGCTTTTTTTAAAAAAATGTGCATTTAAAATATGTTTTGGGTGTATGAGTGAGTGTTTTGCCTGCATACATGTGTGTGCACCACATGCACACCTAGTGTGCAAGGAGGTCAGAAGGAGCTGGATCCTCTAGAACTAGAGTTATAGGTGGCTGTGATTCACCATGTGGGTCCTCGGAACTGAACCCAGCTCTTCTGCAAGAACAACAAGTGTTCTTATCCAATGAGACACCTCTCCAGCCCCAAGATGTGCACCCCTCCTCCTAAGACAGGATTTCTCTGTGTAGCCCTGGCTGTCCTGGAACTCACTCTGCAGACCAGGCTGACCTCAAACTTAGAGATTTGCCTGTCTCTATCTTCTTAGTGCTGGGATTAAAAGCATATGCCACCCCCACTGGGATAAAGCCTGTACTTTATTTATATTTATTTATTTATATTTTGGTTTTGTTTTTATTTTTCAAGACAGGGTTTCTCTGTGTAGCTTTGGAGCGTGTCCTGGAACTCGCGCTGTAGACCAGTCTGGCCTTGAACTCACAGAAACCCACATGCCTCTGCCTACTGAGGGCTGGGATTAAAGGCGTGTGCCCCACAGCTCGGAAAGGCCTACACTTTGGACAGATTTTTTTTGTATTGTTTTTTGAAGACAGGATCTGACATTGCTGCCTAGGCATCTTAGTTCTCACTGTGTAGCCTAGGCTAGTGTTGAACTCTTGGCAATCCTCCTGTCTTAGACTTCTGAGTAGGCATGAGTTATATAATACCCAGATCTGACAAATATTTGTTATAATACCACACTTTGGTCCTTCATGTTCATGGAAAAAATATGTCAAAATCTGTTGTGGAAGACAAAGAAGAGAGCAGAGGAACCAGCCCTACTTATGACAGGGTAGTGTTGCAATACTGGTATGACCACTGGGTGGCACCACTGCCTCTTAAATAGACAGTTCCCGTGGCCCTCCCGGCTCCTCCGCTGTCCTGGGAATCTGTGTTTTCACACCCAGGTAGGAGAAACTTACAGACTGGACTTGCAACTGGAGGTCATTCTTTTCCTGCAGCAGGGAGACCATTTTCTCCTCCAGCTCCTTCCGGCGAGCCTCTGATCTAGCCAGTTCCTCCTTGGCCCGTTCGAAGTCCTCCTTCATGGTGGCCATCTCCTTCTCAGCCTCCGCGCTCTTCAGGAGAGGCTTGATCTTGAAGAACAGGTTCATCCAGGGCCAGTGCTTCACATTCATGAAGGAGCGGACGTTGTACTGGATGCAGAAGATGGACTCCCTGGGCACCCACAGAACTCGCATTAATGACCCACAGTTCTCTCTAGCAGCTCCCTCCCTCGCAGGCCCCAGAGTCTGCATCCTTCTCAGCTGGGTAGGAGGGTACACCTAAGTTTTGGCGATCTGGAACCAGAGTAGGTCTGGGGGGGGGGGGCACTGGACACAACATGAAAAGATGGGGAGGAAGGAAGGTTGAGCCCTTCATGCCAACTCCAGTATCTCAACCAGGCTAGAGGTCTGTTGATACCAGGTCCTTCTTCGTCTGCCTATAGCTCTCATGATAACCTTGGGTGAGTATCAGAGCTTTCCATGCATGGGTCTGTTTTCCATGCTTCTGTGAACAGCTAAAAGGTGGGGCTCAGTTCCATATCCCCAGTGCACAGAGTGGCTGTGCAGTCAATGCTGAACAAAGGCTTGGTCGAATGAGTGAACGAACGAGTGACCCAAAGCCGGAAGTGACGACCTGCTGCTGCGGAGGCAGAGTGGGTAAGAAGGGTGAGACTCCGCCTTACCTCCTCTCCATCATCTTCTTGAACTCCACCCTCATCAGGTAGCCCCTGCACACGGCCTGCGTGCGCGTCATCAGAGTCACCAGCTTCTCGTCTCTCATCTCCTCCAGAAGCCCCAGGAGCCCGGCTTTGAAAAACACCTGTGTCAAATGAGGGACGAGCCCACTTCACCCTCTGCAGGTGTCCAGTCAGCCTCAGGGTAGAACCTGCTTCTTCCCAATTCCAGCCTTGACACCCTGAGTGCTTCCAGGGCTCACTTTTCAGTGGCTTTGGCCTCTGTATTTGCACCTTCTGGGCTACTGGCCAGACAGTGTGCTCTCACATAAGTCCCAGGCCCATCAGCCCCCTTGTCTAGTTCTGCAGAAGCCACATCAAGACAGTCAAGATAACCAAGGGGCTCAGTTATGCCCAGATTTGGAGATAGTCACAGATGCAGCTGTCTCCCACCTTCTGGGCTCTCTGTCCCTCCCTCAGACCCATTGCCTCAGTGTCTCTGAAGGGGCACCCTCTGGACCAGCTGGGAGCCCAGACTTCCTTCACAGGCGCAGAGCTTCAGAGTCAGTCTAGGATGGAAACAGCCCTTTGGCACCTAGCTTTCTTATCCGAGTTATCTCTCCAAGTGGCCTTGAGTATTTAGTGGCTCTAGGCCTCCTCCTGGGGCCTCTGCTTCTCTGGCCTCCCAAGAACTCAATGAATTAAGCACACCCCCTTATCAACTCCCATGTTAGTTATTGTGAGGAGGCAGTGAAATGTGTCTGGATGGCTGTGCACAGGGCATACGCAATGCACACAGTGCCTTGAAGTACTTCCAATGGTTGTAATTACCCTTCTCGGTGACTGTGCACAGGGAACACACACACACACACACATACACACAGTGACTTTGGTCCTTCCAATGGTTATAATTACCCCTTCTCGATGGCTGTGCCCAAGGCACACACATGCACACAGGGACTTTGGTCCTTCCAATGGTTGTAATTATACTTCTTGATGGCTGTGCACAGGAAACACACACACACACACACACACACACACACACAGTTACTTTGATCCTTCCAATGGTTGTAATTACACTTCTTGATGGCTGTGCACAGGAAACACACACACACACAGTGACTTTGGTCCTTCCAATGGTTATAATTACCCCTTCTCGATGGCTGTGTCCAAGGCACACACATGCACACAGGGACTTTGGTCCTTCCAATGGTTGTAATTACCCTTCTCAAGTCATCACTCATCCTGGAGTCTGTCCTACGTTCTATGCACTCTGTGGCTCTTTATTCTGCTTTGAGAATCTCTCTCAAGGACACCTGCTTGCTGCTCCATTTTCTAACTTACGATCTTTGTCTCTTAAAGATCAACAGGAGCCAGAGTCCTCAGCCATAGTCACAGGGCTCCTCTCTCTGGGCTATGAGACAAGGTTGGTCAAGTTGACCAGAAGCAAGACCCTTTCCTCTGACCAGCTGACTAGCAGCCAGGGTTGGGGAGTCTCCAGACCACCTGTTCTCACCTTGGTATGGCCGAACCGGAACTGCTCCCGGTCCACATCGATGGAGTTCAGGAGTTTCTCAGAGGCATTCTTGCTGTCAATGAACTGCCCTTCTGGGATGGCACTGGCATTAAGGATCCGGTACCTGAGGAGAAGAGACAATGGTTTTGACATCTCAGGGTAGCCTTGTACCTGAGACTAGACCTTCTAGAACCTTCTGCTCTAGTTTTAAGATGGTGAATGCTCTACTGCTAGTCTGGGAGAGGGAGGAGTCCGGGGGTGGGGTCTAGGGTGTGGTAGAGGGAGAGGAATATGAAGGAAGGTGCACACGTCTCAGAAAATTTGTCTTCAGAGTAAATGGCTCTTATCTGACCTGGAAGAGCTTTGGCTTTAACTGTGACTTGGAGACTTTGTTCTTCCTACCTCTCAAGGGGTCTGGATTTCCTGGATTTCCAGAAGGAAAGAAGTGTTCTAGAGCAGTGGGCTTCAACTGGCAGATTAGGGTTTCTCTGTAGCTTTAGAGTCTGTCCTGGAACTAGCTCTTGTAGACCAGGCTGGCCTCGAACTCACAGAGATCTGCCTGCCTCTGCCTCCCGAGTGCTGGGATTAAATGCTTGTGCCACCACCGCCCGGCCTGATGTTTGGTATTTTTGATGGCCACAAGGCAGGAATGTGACTTGCTATCAGCATCTTTGGGTAGTGGCTAGAGATGTGGCTAGGATCTGCTAATGTACAAGAGGATCTCTACACAAAGGCTCATATGGTTCCAGAAGTCCATCACGGTGAGACACCCTTTAAAGTGACAGTCAGGCTAGGTCTGACTTTGACCGATAGATCAGTTAGGGCCATCCCCAGACTCTCTGTGGACATAAGTCTATCCTCTGGCACAATGAAGTCCAGAAACCCTGAGAGACTTATTTCTTTACCAACTGCTGAGGCCAACAGTGCTTTGGTTTGGGTGTGTGTGCAAAAGTTGTCCTCAAAGGAGATAGATACCCGGAAGAGGCAACCTACCGCTGTTTGAAGTCAGCATAGAGGATTCGGCTGGGGAATCCTTTCCTACAAATCCGGATGCCCTCCAGGACCCCGTTACAGCGTAGCTGATGCATGACCAAGTAGTGGTCCATCACACCTGGGGGAAAGTGTGGGGGTGGGGGGTGGGAGGCTTTTCATTATTTGTCTTTGATGATCTGAGACGCCATGAACTTAGATTTGAGTGTGCTGATATTAGCTCTAAGTGGGGTGACTACAACTTGTCTAAGACGTATCACAAAGGAGATGTCCCAGTCTTAGGGAGATTCCAGCACCCCAAGGCCATAGGGAGAAATCTTTATCCTGCCAGAGGCTCCATTTTTAACTGACTCCAAGGAGAGGCAAGGGTGTGTGGAAAGGCCCTAGGGCTCCTTGTTAGACAGTCTGGAGAGTCTTCCTTCCCATCTCTGCTGGGGTGAAAATGTCAACTATGCAGAACCTGCAGAACCACATAAGAAATAAAATCCGGGAGAAGAAAGGCATAGTAGGGAGTGGAGGCTCAGTGTGAGGCTGGTGGCCATTTGCTTAGCTCCTCTCAGGAAACAGGGGTTGAGTAGAAAGGTTGGGGTCAGTGGGACCAGAGAGGCCTATGGCAGAGATGTCATGGCCACTCTTGGTAACCAGCCTGGCCAGGGGGTTAAAGGAGAGATTCCACTGTTATGGTGATTCCTCACTGTAAGCTGGAGAGGGACGCTGCTCAGGCTGTCTTGGTCTTCATCTTAGAGAAATTTCTAGAATGCCTACAGGCTGTCCCGCTTGCTCCAAAGACAGATCCTTATACCAGTTTTCAGAACGTGATGGGAGCTGTAGCCCCTCCCACTAAAATTATCTATGCCTGACCTTTCACACTTAAATTCATTAACAAGAAGGGTTCATCTCAGCTGCCCTAAGCCGAGCTATGTGCGGCTGGCAGCTATGACACCAGACGATGCCGATGACGTAGAGCAATGCCGTGGCTGCCCAAAGGCCCACCGGCTGGGGAGTCCCTGTAGTAAGATTGGTGAAGCCGGAGGAGGAAGTACATCTATCAGAATTCCAGGAGGATTTGTGAAGGAAACCTTAGGCATCTGGTCTGCTTCCCCTCTGTCTCCTCCCACTTCTGTTCCTTTCCCTTTTGATGGTAATGACTTCATTTTACTGATATTTTGAATAGAAAATCGATTTAAGTGGTTCTTAAGACTTTCATAATCCAAGGGTGCTGTTAAAATTTCTCTTCCAGTTTTGTCACAAGATGAAATACTCTTTTTGGAAAACTTTCAACATTTCTACTTCTTGGTTATATTACAGAAAAAATTTAAATATAGAAATAAACTCTCTTATTTTTTAAAAACCATATTGGTATTCATTTCTGTGGATTTTATAACATGCATTACTTTTGGTTTATATTTCTCATTTTTCACATTTCTTCATAGTATCTGCTGATTTTTAATTTTAGCAGATACACAAAACATTATGACTATGTAGATTAATGAAGCCCATGATATTTCAATACATGAATGATATTCCTGCCAGTTCAAACCTAACTGGGTTATTTACCAACTGTGTGAAAGGAGGAACTTGTGTGCCTTGGAAAATGAAAAACTGAGGCCATGGTGCTCCCAGGTGTGAGCTGAGGAGATTCACTGTAGCTGTGAGGAAGAGCACAGCCTCAGGCGTCTGGAATGGTCCGGACGGAACATGACTGGCAGACTGAACCAGGCCACGAAAGGAGGGGGGAAGAGCGAGAGGGGGAGAAAAGAGAGTACCTGGGAACCCAGAGACCAAGAGGGCAGGTAGCTGAGTTCTATAGGAGCCCGGAGGCTGGGGGAAGGGAAGAGAGGCTCAGTCAGGTGTTGGAGAGGTTGAGGGATACGGATGGGGTGAGACATGCTGAAGGGGGGCAGGATTCTGTGTCACAGTTGTGGGCCAAGCCTGAGAGGGACTGGTAGCCAGTGGTCCACTTTGATATATTAAAAAGGCACCCAGGGCATAGGTTAATGGAAAAATCCATAGGTTCCTTTTGCAAGAATGATTCCTTTTAGCAAGTAGGAACTACCTTCTTTTTTCTTTTTTTAAATGTTTTTATTGAGCTATACTTTTTCTCTGCTCCCCTCCCTTCCCAGGAGCTAACTTCTTAAAGGCCAGGGTATGCTGGCTTTTGTCTAAATGCTAGACTTTGGGAAAAGAAATTTCTTGAGACCTAACATGCCTCGATTTCTGATTTCTTTATTTGTGAAATATGGAAAACAGTCGCTAATACTTCATAAGGTGTAGTATTGAGTTGAAACCAGTAACTGGATTAAAGCCCTAGCATGTGGTAAGGAGTCCCATGAACCCCTGTTAGGACAAGGCTACAAATCCACGAGAGTCCTGTTCTCTTTGAATAATGCTAGCCTGGGTTGTTACTCACCAGGAGTCTTGGTCTCATTGGGAATCAGGCATCGGACAAAATGAGGATGGGTGCTCCTTAAGTTGGTCATCAGTTTGTTTAAATTTTCCTAGGGTGCAGACCAAAGCAAGCGCATTTCTCTTAGCGCATACCATTTCGTTGGGGAGAGAAACAAGCCAATGAGGAAGGTACTGAGACAAACCACATACCCTGAACACAGCCGACACTGTCTGGAAAGAGGAACCCTTCTTCTTCCCTCCCTTCTTGCTTCCCGCCGAGTCACCTGCAGAGTGACACAGAGCTGGGGTCAGGAGCAGCACAGGGGGCCGAGAGAAGGGTTCAGGAGAGCCTCATCCCTGCCTGGCCACAGGAGTGTTGGCTGCATTGGCTCAAGGAGTCAAAGTTTCGTTGAATTGTTCTCAGCATACACCTAAATTGCCCAGATTTGGGGACACTCAACTTTAACACTGTGCGAATGGGCTGGGGTGGGATGTGGTGACGTTTAGCTGGGAGCATAGTACATATTCTTGGGGGTAGAGGGACAATCCTTTCCTAGGGGAGTCTGACATTTAATCAAATGGGTTGAGACCTTCTTCTCCATGATTGGAGTCTCATATGTTCATTCCTTTTAATATTAATTAATTACTTTTGATTTTTGAGACCAGGTTTTGCTCTGTAGCTCAGGCTAGCTTTGAACTTGCACCAATCCTTCTGCCTCAACTACCCCAGGGCTGGGATCATAAAAATAAGCCTTAGCATCCTGGACTCTGCCTTCATGAGGAAGAAACTGAAAATAACAAAACTATATTTTTTTTTCAAGAAAATTCTATAGCCTATTTTCTTTTCTCAGCTTGAAATCACTGGTGTTTGGTCTGTTTTTACAGAATGGCTGTCTTTCCCATTTAGCCTCTGAAGTTTAATCACAGTTCAGCTTGGGGGAAAATAGTCCCTCTCTCTTCCTTGTGTTCCTGTCATTTGTCCCTCTCTGTCCACAGGGACAGGCAGGAGTCTATGCTTGGGTCAGGGAGGAAAGGCCAGAAGGCCTTTTGTCAGGCCCACAGGTTCTTCTACTAAAGTCTTGACATTGTCTCTAAGTGAGGCTTGCCCGATGAGACAGTTAGAGGTACCAAAGAAAACCATTTCATCATTCGAGTTTAATTGTGCTCATTTATTATAATTCTCTGCCCAAAGAATAACTAGACATTAACTTTTTAAAAATTATGTCATTATCTTGCATGTATTTTAAATCGAAGAGATTAACTAATAAATGTATGCACTTAAATGGTCAATACTTTATAATTAGATCTTGGGCGACTGTTTAGTGTATCACACCTATTAGCACACTGAGTGCGAGTGGACCGGGAACCTTGGCAATTGGTACCAGCTGCTCTGTCGCTACGCTGGGAACAACTTCTGCAGTTTTCCCAAATGATTACACATAGCACCTAGCTGTGACAGCACACTCCTGCATCCTAGTACTTGGGAGATTGAGACAGGAGGATTGCAAGTTTGGGGTATTCTGGGATACATACTGAATTATAGGCTAGCTTGAACTACAAAGTGAGACCCTGTCTTAAACAAGCACAGTTATCTCATATCAATGGCACCAACCGGAAAAGACATGAAGCCACCATGTAAGCCTGCATTTTTACTCCTAGGTGTACCCTCATGGAGCTGACAACAGAGAAGTGGCATTTACAGAAGCACAGCCAGAAAGTGGAGATGGCCCAGACACCCGCTGACTAGTGAAGGCAGAGGCAGAGTGAAGGCAGCTGTGTAGTGAGATAGCGTAGCCTGTAGAAAGGAATCCAGACATAATACATGCTCTGGCATGCGCCAACCTTGAAAACACTAAGCCTGAGTGAAAGACTTCATCACATCTGACTCCACTTCTATGAGATTTCCAAGGCTAACCACAAGTTCAACTAGCCTCAGCTAGAGAGGGAGTTCCAAAGTCCATAACTACACAGGTCCTTATACTAATGTCTTGGTATTATCCCTAAGTGAGAAGACAGATACCCTGACCAACTTTGAGAAAATAATCCGTAGAGACAGAGGGTAAAACAGAGGCTCCCAGGACCCAGGAACAGGAATGGTGAGAGATTACATATAGGTTATAGGATGATTAAGATATTCTTAAATTAGATAGTAGTGATGATTGCCCAACATTATAAATGTACAAAAAACCCTACTGAACTCTAAGCACGAATTTTATTGTATTTCTATTACACCTTAGTTTTTTTTTAAAAAAATTATTAAACAATGAAGTATTGACTACCCCATCCAGTCTACTCAGTTTAGAGCCTAATTTACCTCCACAGAGCTCACTGTTTTAAGAGGAGCATGAGAAATATGAGGGAGAAAAGTGGAGGTAAGAGCTTGAAGCTCATGTTGGGCTGTTTTATCTACGAGCAGCTTTAGGGTGTGAAAAATAACACGGGACTTTCCATGAGGGAGAAAGAATCTCACCTGCTTCTGCACCCGCGTAGTTGGAAAAGAGGAAGGAGAGCAGCTTCAGGGAGGACTTCTGGTACAGCCCCACCACGGTCTCATTCAGGGGGTCCTTGTTCTTGTCCAGCCAGCCTGCAATGTTGTAGTCCACGGTGCCCGCATAGTGCACCAGCGAGAAGTGGGCTTCCGCCTTGCCTTTGGCAGGCTTGGGCTTCTGGAAGTTGTTGGACTTTCCTAGGTGCTGGTCGTACAGCTTGTTCTTGAAGGAGGTGTCTGTCGCCTTGGGGAACATGCACTCCTCTTCCAGGATGGAGAAGATGCCCATGGGCTAGAAGAAGGATGGCAGAGATGATGTCTTTACAGTTAAGAGGTCATCCTGGTGACTCCATGGTTGGAGAAAGCAAAGAGAAATCCTTTGGTGCCACTATTGTGGTGCTAAGAGTACTGGAATGTGAGCTGCATAGCAAGGCTCCTGGTGTGTTTGATGCAGCCACAGAGCAGTGGTAGTTACTAAGAATGGAGTCTTGCTGGATAGATTAGTCTGCAACTGATAATCTCCCCCCGTTTCAGATTTCCAGGTGATAGGATATAGCAGGTCCAGGTGTGGGATACCAGCAGGTCCAGCATGGAAGTCCCTTGTTAAAAGTTAACATCGTCCTTTGTTTTCACAGTAGCTTCCCACTAAGAATGGCACTGTCCCTGGCCTGTCCTCTTTGAATTTAGGGCCATGTCAGGAGGTAAGAGATGCCACAATGCATGCTGGGATTCCACTGACATGCTTGTAGTCTTGTATTTTAACCACTCAGGTGCCTCCTTAGGTGTGACAACAGCTCTGAGTGCTTGCTAAGTCTCCCTCTTTTTAGCTTACACTCTCTGCAAAGGGAATGCTATCCAAAGGGGAAGAGGAGCAAAGTGGGGTGCCCATCATGGAGGAAGGGAGAGAGAGAGGGAGGGAGGGATGGAGGAGGGAGGGAGAGATGGATGGACAGAGGGAGGGAGGGAGGAAAGGAGGGAGGAAGGAAAGGAAGGGGGAAGGAAGGAAGGGAGGAAAGAAAGAAGAAGGAAGGAAGGAAGGAAGGAAGGAAGGAAGGAAGGAAGAAAGAAAGAAAGAAAGAAAGAAAGAAAGAAAGAAAGAAAGAAAGAAAGGAAGAAAGTCTATCCCTACCTTCTCGATGAGCTCAATGCAAGCCGCCAGGTCCATCCCGAAGTCAATGAACTCCCACTCGATGCCTTCCTTCTTGTACTCCTCCTGCTCCAGCACGAACATGTGGTGGTTGAAGAACTGCTGCAGCTTCTCGTTGGTGAAGTTGATGCACAGCTGCTCCAGGCTGTTGAACTGGGTGCAAAACGAAATAATTTAAGTCTGAACAATCCCTGAGAGTGAATTTGGAAGCCGAGCTAAGCAGAGTAGCCAGTCACTTGTCTAAATAGCTCACATCAAAGATCTCAAAGCCAGCAATGTCCAAGACCCCGATGAAGTACTGCCTTGGCTGCTTGGTGTCCAGCTGCTGGTTGATGCGGGTGACCATCCACAGGAACATCTTCTCATAGACGGCTTTGGCCAGGGCACCCACTGAGTTGGTCACCTTGAGAAAGGGCCATCCATTTAGCATCCATGTTAAGTCATTATTCCACACTCATTGGTTACATTAAGTTGAAGCATGAAACTGACATCATGATAGTCAGGAATAGTTGAACGTTGACAATTTCACATCATTTAGTATCTTATTAAAGATTTCTTAATACATCTGTCTAGCTCATGATATTCTCCTTTCTCTAAGAACAATTCCACTAAGAACATAGTTTTTATTGGGTTTTTTTTTGGTTTGTTTTATTTTTTATTTTTGATTCTTCGAGACAGGGTTTCTCTGTAGCTTTGGAGCCTGTCCTGGAACTAACTCTTGTAAACCAGGCTGGCCTTGAACTCACAGAGATCTGCCTGCCTCTGCTGGGATTAAAGGCGTGTGCTACCACTGCTAGGCTAAGAACATAGTTTCTTAACAGCCATGGTTATAACATATGACAGCCCTGGCCCTGCTTCATCTAGAGGAGAAGCCTTGATGTAGGTTGGATGAATTAGTGTTTCTTGATAAAATTTGGAATTGGGATCACAAGATACTGGTCTGAATTTCAGGTTTAAAGTGGAAGCATGGAGGTGTAAGTTTGAAAGGTCTCAGGTGGGAGGATCCATGGAGGGAGCTTATGTAGCAAAGACACACTAGAGGAGAGAGCTAATAGTATGTGAAACTCCCAAAGGAGTCAGAGAGAGGCTGCCCAGCCTTCATTTCCTGGGTACCAGCCCTCATAATACCTAGTGAGCATGCCTGCACTGGCATCCCTTGGGTCACCTCTGAGACCTAAGGATAATTCCCACCTTGATGTTGAAGTCACTAGAAGAATGCTGGGGACACAATCCAGATAGCAGGCCAGCTGAGTCAGCCGGATTCTGAGAGTCTCTGTTACCTGCTGGACGTTCTGTCCTTTGGTGACATACTCATTTCCAACCTTCACTCTCGGACAGCACAGGCCTTTCAGCATCTCTGCAGAATTCAGTCCCATCAGGTAACCGGCTTTGTCAGCCACTGAGGAAAGAGGAGACACGGTGCTGTACAGAAGCAGAAGTCATTGCTCTATCCAGGTAGCCCAGGGGCCTCCCAGAAACATGTCTCTTAGTTCTTTGTGAAGTCTCTGTATTCTCTTGTGCTACCAGGCCTGGACTCGCCTATGAAGCTTTAGCCCGTAGTCCAGGGACCTTTTGTTCCCAATAACTCCCAATCGGTCTCCTAGATGCATGCTTTACACACAGTAAGCTTGTGTTTTCCTTCCTTTCTCTAGGTATTGAGGATATCATGCAGGGCTTCTGCCTTGCAAGCACTCTACCACCTTCCGAGTACATGCCCAGACAATATGCTTCTTGACTATTTTCGACCTACTAATATTTCAGCTTCATTAACATGTTAGTCAGCGGGGCATGGTGGCATACCCCCTTTGTCACAGAACTTGGGAGTCAGAGACAGGCAGAACTCTGTGGGGTTAAGCCATCCTGGTCTTTATACAAGTTCCAGGACCAGTAGGACGACATAAAGAAATCCTGTCTCAAACCAACAACAGCAATTGAAACAACAACAACAACAAAAATCCCCAAACTGAAAGTCCCCAAACCAAAAACATATTAGTTACATAGAAACACCTGTGGGTCCCACCAGCCATGAGTTGAAAATGCTCAGAAAAAGAATTACATCTGGGCTGTCTAGGTGGCTCGGCAGGTAAGGGTGCTTTCTGCCCATCCTAATGACCTGGGTTTGATCTCCAGGACTCATGTAATGGAAGATGAGAACTAAATCCTTCACGTTGTCCTCAGATGTCAACACAGGGACCCTGATGTGTAATTCCCCTGCATCCCCAAAATAAAAGTAGTATTTTTTTAAAAAAATTGTATTGCCAGCCATGGTGGCTCACATCTTTAATTCTAGCACCCAAGAAGCAGAGTCAAGTGGAGCTCTGTGAATTTTAGGTTAGCCTGGTCTAGATAGTGAGTTTTAGACTAGCCAGGGCTACTTAGTGAGATCCTGTCTCAAAAAAAAAAAAAAAACCACAAACACAAAAACAAACAAAAAACTGCCTCTGGACTTGAGCAATATAGCTTGGCTATTTACATTGTATCAGATGTTAAAGTCATCTAGAGATTATCTACAGTACACTGGAGGGTGTGCATCAGTTGTACACAAATACTACGACAGTTTGTACAGGGGAGTTCAGCTTCAGAGGGCTTTAGTATATGCTGGCTAATTTCCGTCTGCTTGACACAAATTAGAGACACGGTGGAAGCAATAACAAACGAGGCATTGCCTTCATCAGACTGGCCTATGGGCATGTCTTGTGGGCAATCGTTTTCTTGATTGCAAATTGATGGGGAGGGCAGACAGAGCTTACTGCAGGTGGTGCCACTGCTATGCAGGTGGCCCTGGGTTGTCTAAGAAAGGTTGTTGTTGACCATGAGTCTGGGATAACGCCAGGAAGTGGCTTACCCCCATGGTCTCTGCTTTAATTCCCGCCTCTGGGTTCATGCTTTGGCTTCCCTCGTTAGCAACTAACCTGTAAAGCCAAATCAACCCCTCTCCTCCACTGGTTTGCTTTGGACCATGGCTTTTATCAGAGCAACAGAAGGCAAACTAAGGACATGGCGGTTGTAGGAATTCCTCAATATCTATGCCTGGAAAATGCCAAATGATCACTGCAGACATGTTTGTGTAATTTGTGGACATTTGCTGACATCAGCTGAGCCCGTCAAGAAGGCAGAGAAATGCCTCTGCCCAGGCAGACCCTTCCCTGACTGGGACTCTCATCTTGTTGCTGCTAATGGAGACAGGTTCACTACATGCCAGGGTAGTGTTTGTTAAGTACTTTATCAACAGTCAGAAGCACGCTTGATTCTGCTCAAACTATCACCCCTTCTCGCTTTGCTCATGGAAATGGATGGGACCAGTTATTCATCGTTCATCGTTCTTATACTTGATAAACCCATGCTCAGTCTTTCAATCACTGGCCTTTCCCTTGCTTTCAGCAGCTGTGAAACTGTACAGCAGCAAAGGGGATCAGACTGCTTGGCTCCAGTCTAAACTGCCTGGCTCCAATCTAGACTGCCTAGCTCCAGATTTTGCTTTTGCTTCTCCAGGTTTTAGTTTTGCTGTTTGCAAGATTGGAGGCTAGTGACAGTGTTGGGGTTTTAGGGTTATTGGGGAGCATGCCTAGTGTTTGGTGGATGCCTACTTTTCATACATAGGTTGGCATGATCATCATTATCATGTACTGATTACAGTTCCCCACTGTCTCTTTTGTTGGGGTTCTTTCTGCTGTAAACACGAGGCACATGATTGCTAGGGCAGGACCTCGTCCAGGGACTCTACCAAAATGTGTTTCTATACAATCCACACTTGTTGAGGATTCTGGTGCATTTTCTCCAAGGTTCCATGTTTGAAGTAGGCTGACGGCAGACTGATTTACACCCCTGCTACTTGGATTGTCCACGGTTTACATAGCTTCCCAAATGCAAGTCTGCCACACATCCTTTTCTCTGTAGTCAGCATCAATCTCCTCTCTTCCTCAGTTCCCACTGCATCATCTCTCTTGTCTCTTGACTTACTACAGTGTTTCTGCCTCTCCCCACATCTTTCAGAATCCTAAGCATCTTTTGCAGTCCAATTCACTGTCCTCTACTCCAAGAAGTCCTCCATAATTATCCTGGGTCAAATGTTTCCTGTTATCATTCTGTTTCTCCTTCCACCATGTACTACTGATATTGCTCTGTGAACTGTGTCTCAATTATTCCCATGCCTCCATGCTGGAGAGACAGTTTATGTTGGGGTTTGGACCCCAACAGACAGGCATCTAAGACGATTCTCAAGACACGTGCCCCTGGTGTACATCTTGTGTAATCTTCCCTTGAGCATGGGTGGGGTCTATGAGTGTGGTAGGCTATCATACCCACGGTAATGCTACTGATCAGATGTCTTTAAGTCCGCAAAAAGGAGATTAATCCAGGCAGAAAGAAACAAATCATGAGAGCCTTAACAGCACACTGCTAAGATCACTAGATCTTCCTAAACCTTAAGCCTTGCCTACAGAACTTTCTCGATGCCTCCATGTTTAACCAACCTGATTCATACACTGCAGGGATGGAACCAACAGGTGGGATTATTAGGGGTAACCCACAATTATTCACCCCTTTATTCAAAGAATTTTTAGGATACACATTTTTAGGAAGTAAGGGCCAAAGAATAGGCCTCATGGGGTGGCGTGGGTTCTGTTGCCTTTCCTCTCTTCCTACTTCCCTCAGCTTTACTTCTGGAATTTCTCCAGGTAAGACAGAGAGTGGCTTTCACCAGCCAGGTGAGAATTACAAAGAGGAAAGATTTATTCACCAGTCTTTGGTTCAGAGTCAAGTTCAGTAGATGTCAGGATGTGAATGACAGGAAGAAGAAAACTTGACTCCCTTTTTATCAGAGGTTTTCATTTTCGGTCCAAATTATCAGGGCATTAATATTAGTACGCAGAGAGAGAAAGTAAAGTTCACTTAGCAATAGTCTAATAGTCCACTCATTCAAGTCCTCCTAAAAAATCGGGTACATTTCGATGGTGAGAGTAGGTGGTGATTTGACACTTTAAGTTTTAGTGAAATGAGTGAACTTGTTTAAAACATGAGCAATGAGCCTTGAACAATTCAAATTCAAGGTATATAATTTTGGAAGAGCAGAAAAGATTATTTCACATAAGTGTGAACCACACATGAGCATCATGGTGGGGAGTCAACCCCCACTCTCTTCCTCAGGTCCAATTACCTTCAGTGCCATCTGGCTCTGCCTGTTCCTCTCTCTGCTTCTGTTTGAACTTCATGTTCCCATAATGCATCACGGCCCCAGTCAGCTTGTAGATCCCAACTTTCTCCTCTGGGCTAAAACCCAGGATGTCAATGGCATTCTAGAAGGAAAAAAAGGGACTCAGGGATCCTTTTTGTGTACCATATGAAACACCATTTGTGTATGAATTACAAAAGCATATGAATACATGATGTGTCACGTTACAGGCTAAAGTCCAGTTTTAAATATGTCTGTTTAGGTGAATGGAGATTATAGGAAGAGGAGGAAGTGTTTATTTTCTTTCATCAGATAAGAACTGGCTATGATCTTTCCCACTACATGTAAATGGGTTATTTTCTGAATGAAGGTTTTGAAAACCACTGTATGATACCAGAGAAAGAAAATTACATGGGCAGTGATGGAGAAATAATGCCCAAAAGTTTCAGTTTTTCATTGTAACTTGGAATTCACAGAGTTGTACATTATTTAGAAAATGCACTATGTAATATTAGCCCTGGGAACGAAGGTCAGCAGAGATATTACCAATTTTCAGATGACCAAAAGACACATTTTTATAGAGCTCCCCTTTTATATAAGGTATTGGATGAGACACTATCCATATCTTATTAAGTCCACATAATACCTTGTAGGTTTATAGATATTCTTATGTAAGTATAAGTGTGTGTGTGTGTATGTGTGTGTGTGTGTGTGTGCGTGCACATCCTCATGTTGACAGATCTTATAGATATACAGACTTATGGGTGCAGAAGTAGGATCCTCTGAGGGTAAGAACCTGTCCAGAGTCCTATAAAGAGGATGTCATGGGATGGAGGCAAGAGCTAGTCTGGATCTAGTGTTCGGTGATTTGATTTCAAAACCATTTTGCTCATAAAGTCTTCAAACGACAAAACCAAAAAAAATCAAGAAGGCCTTCTCTGGGGTACACATATTTATTATGTAACAGGTTTGCAGTCCACATATTTTTCTTTGATAAGGTTGAAACATGCCTGGACATATCTGAATTGATAGGATAGACCCAGTGGGTCAGCAGGATAATAGTAAAGAGTGAGGCACTCTGGGATGGCAGGCCTATGTAGGCAAGAAGAGCCCTTCCAAGGATCTAGTGAAGGATGGAGGACTCAGCGATCAGAAAAGAGAAGCCATGATAGTCATCCCTGAGTCCATTTCCTATCTCAGTGGTGCATAGCTATGTCCCAGGGAGAGGCTGCATTACATTAAAAGACTCTTTCACTAAATTCTAGAAGGGACAAAGAGAAAGCATAACTATTTGGGGAACCTCTTGGGGAACATAATCCCCAAAAGGCATTCTTTTCTCAGACCATTTACTGTCATCCAGAAAAAAAATGCCACCAGTAGGGGGAGCAGTAGGAGAACTAAGGTGTAGACATGTGACACTTTTGGTGTGAGGAGCCCTCATCTGTGGATTCAACTGCCAAGAACTGAAAATATTTGGGGAGGAGTCACTATACCAAGCATATTATATACACTTTCCCACTTCCCAGGGCAAGCCATTGTAATCTATAAAGTTCCTGTTCAAGAACTGCATAATTTTTTAAAACGCAAAATGTTGTTTTAAGAGTACGTTTATGATTTTGTTGGGCCTCAGTCCTAGCTGCCTTCAGCCACATGCATGACCCACATGCCTGCCTATCTAATACAGCTGTCTATCATTTAGGCAGTCTTAGGCAGCATAGTCTAGGGAACACTTAAAGTACATGGGCAAAGGAGTGCTAAGAGCATGACACCCTGTAGAAAGGATGTGAGTGTAAGAGGATTCGAGATGAAAGGACTGTCGGGAAACTAATTTGCCACAGACTCTGAGGGACAGCTTAGGAGAGCCTTCCTCTGGGGTAGGAGCATCAGATATGAACCTGACCTTCTTTGTGTTCCCCCAGATGAAGACTGGGGAAATCATCACCTTTGGTTTATTTGATTATGAAAGCATTTCTATTTGCCTTAGGCAGTCAGTGTTATCTGGAAACGTCACAAAATAAAGGTAAAGGTGACGGGTGCTAGATGTGTCCTGAGGAAGGACGGAACTCATTTCCATAACTTTTGAAGTTTCTGTGAGGGTGGGGTCAGCAAAAAATGGAGACGGACCCCACTCCTGGTTGGGTCCACTTGGGTCTAAACATGTTTGCATTTACAGACAGACCTTGTATCTGCAGGAAAGTTGTGTCTTTTCTTTAAAGATTCTTCTAAGAGTCAGCTTTCTACACCCATGAAATGGGGGGAATTGTGACACCCATGTCAAAGACACTGTTAATACTTAAGTCAACAATGAAAGTAAAGTTCATTGTCTCTGTGATGTGACAGTTCTCAACACATTTAGTTATTACTGTTATGATGGTTAGATCTGCAGAGAATCCCCAGAGATAGAAGGTTATCTGTCTGCCCTGTGTGCTGAGGAGGTAGTGAGTCTGGGGTGAAGGCAGAAGGGAAAATGGAACAGTCACTGCAGAGAGGAGGGGTTTGTTTTCTTTTGTTTTGCTGCTTTATACTTTTCTGCAGGCTGAAAATTTCTGAATAAGGTTGACAAGCATTATAAATGCAAAAAGGAGATTTGTGTCAAAATGGCAAAGTAGAACTGGGAGCCTGCTTTGTAGAACTTTATGGATTCCCATTTTGAAGTATGGTGGTGTGGGCTTGGGACAATCGGTAAGTCTAATCAGCTAGTATCTCTGGATCCTCATTTGATCTCCATTTTCTAGTGAGCACATTAAGATGCCTCTCAGCTCATGAACTGCGCAATGCTCTATGCAAACAAATAAACACATGCTTACATCAGTTGCCAACAGTTCCTCGCTGTCATCAATGCTGGCAACTGTGACCTCTCCTTGGCTCACGAAGGGGAAGTCGAAGGGGTTGGTTGAGATCAGAAGCAAGTCTGTGAAAGATGAAGGCGCTTTAACTCCTCAGACAGCACTCAGTCTGGGTGCTGTTCCTGCTGCTGATGGAGAAGCTATGCACAGCATCTCTAGAGCTTACCAATTAGTTCTGGCTTCTTGTTTGACATGATTTGGTAAAAAATGTGGTAACTTCTTTCACTGGATAACTGGAATGTCACTCTGGATTTTTCCAGGAGATCTAAAGTAGCAACAACAACAACAGCAGCAAAAGCTATGAGACTGCACGTTCCTGAGTTATGCCTTTAGCTAAGCATTACTTTTGTACATTGTGTGGACTCACAGGTTTCAATGTCCGCTGATGCTAGCTTCCCTGTGGCTCCAAAGTGTATCCGAATGAACTTCCCCTGTGCAACAGCGGGTTGACAAACAAGTTATTTCATTCATGCTGCCTCTGATCCTCTGAGAGGTGGGTAGGAAGTGGGCAGGGGTGTGGGGTTGGGACTGATGCCGGAAGCAAAGCCACTTCCTTGCCCTCTGTGTCCCTGACACTCATGTCCCCAGGCTGGGTCTTCCAAGGCTGTGAGCATTTTTCCCAAAGTGCTGATCCTGTTCCTGAATCTCTGGGGAAACCCACAGGCTCACTTTCTGACTTCTCTGCTTTAGGATCACACTAGTCTTAGTTGCCTTCTTGCTCTCATACCTGGTTTCTCACAGTCTTCCTCACATGTTAGAATTTGTAGATGTCTGTCTGATTTCTGTTTTACCTCTGGAAGCTACTTTCAAGATTTCTCACAGTTTTACATGCTGTTTTCTAACAGAAAATCCATCTTCCAGGCCCAGCAGCAGGCTAGCCTCCCCGACTCCCAAATGAACAACTCAGGGTCTGTGCTATTTCCTTTTTTGATCTCTCTCTCTCTCTCTCTCTCTCTCTCTCTCTCTCTCACACACACACACACACACACACACACACTATATACCAAATGTGAAATAAATGAAATATTTATGTATTATTTATATGACAATTTATGAAATTGTATATATGTATAATTTACAATGATAGCATGTACATACAGTCCATATACTTCTTTCTTGCATCATCTACTTAATTGATCCTGTACCACACTGTGAATAAATTTGAGGGCAAAAGTCTTGGCATATTTGTTTCCTTATACAGTGTGGAATGTGTTCAGTCCTCAAAAGTTTCTCAGTCTATGAAAAGTTAGAGAACTCTTCAGTATTCAGTAACTTAATGGGGGACAATATCAGTCACTCCTCAGCTTGTAAATGTCTGGATGGTAGAAAGAAGACTGATGTGATTGTGAGTCTGAATCAGGACCAAGTGCGAGACCTCATGGCTAAGTGGGTATACTCATGCAGAGTTCCCAAAGGCAATGTCTTTACTTAAAGTCAGCACAGCAACCGACTTGATCCAGGTGTGTATGAGACATATAACAGGCACCCACATCCCCCACCAGAGGGGAAGGGGCTTAGCTGTTTACCCAGGAAGACAGGTGTGCATGGGGCAGTGAGCTGAGTTCAAGGGGTATAGTCAAAAAAGGAAGAGTCAGGGATCAGTGCCATAGTCTCTGAAAGATGTACCCACTACTGTGGGATAGCCCTTCTGTATGCTGTGAATATATTTTGCTTTCATTAGTTGACAATAACCTATAACAAGGCAGAATATAGCTAGGTGGGAAAGCCAAACTGAATACTGGGAGAAAGAGGGTGGAGTTGGGGGAGACCCCAGCAGACACCCAAAAAGCAAGATGCCAGCAGACCAGTAAAAGCCACGACCATGTGGCAATACTTAGTTGAATAGGAATGGGTTAATTTAGAAGTAAGAGCTAGTTAGTAATAAGCCTGACTGTAGGTCAAACATTCTGTAATTAATATAAAGCCTCTGAGTGATTATTTAGAAACAGCTGTAGGACGGGGTGGGACAGTGAAACCTCCATTTACAGCCCACTTTCTGATCAGTACCCATTTGGTCTCTGTAGGAAGATTATGGGATGTGAGCTTAAGGCTTCCCAGCTAGGGAAGTGTGTGGGATGCTTGTGATTTTCACAGCTTCACCTCTGAGCCCTTGTTCCCCTGGTCAAGGAAGTTACATGGAGGAACCAATGTTTACTTATTTGTCAGCATGGAAGTAAATACCACTTTGGTTGAGCTAATCGTAAGTAAAATTCTGGAGGATGGAATCGATCCTTCGGTATTGACAATACCAAGCCGTTCTCTGTTTCTAACCTCCTCTCCTGCCTTCTCTAGCTGCCCCTCCTCCCAGGGTCTCCTGACTTGCAGGAGGTCAAGTTTGCTAATTTGGGTTATATTAAGGTTCCTGTGGCTAAGTCAATCAACTTTTGCTTTTAAAAGTGCTTCTGAATCCTAGGCATGACTCCGCTTGTCTATCACCCCAGCACTGAGGGTCAGAGACTGGCTGATCCTGAGGGATTACTGGCCAGGAGCCTAGCTAAAAAGGAAAGCTTCTGGTTCAGTAAGAAACCCTGTTTTGAGGCAATAAGAAAGAAAGGCAATAGAGAAGACAACACTCTGCTATTGTTGGACACACACACACACAGAGATTAAAAAGTAAGTTCCTCCACCCATAGAGATCACTTTGGTCTAAATGATTTCTCCTAGCCTGTCGCTATGACTCAGTGTGTTGTAAAGGGGTCTTCGAAGGTGAAGGACAGACAGTGAAATCTTCTCTTTGCCCGGAAAAAAACTCAGCACCTTCCTAATTCCACTTACACCGATTGATCTGAATTGCAGACTGAGGCTTGGTATATCTAGCAAATTTTCGAGTCTAGCATTTAAGGGATGAGTGCAATTGGACAGGGAGTTGAAAACTGATCTGGGTCTTACAAATCTGGATGAGTTGTCGTTCCTCACGGTCTTGGCATTTCCAAAGGCCTCCAGCAGGGGGTTGGCTTGGATGATCTGATCCTCCAGAGTTCCCTAGTAACAAGTGAAGAGAAGTTGAGGACTTCAGGCTTTCTTCTTGGATGGGTGTTTTGTGAATGGAAACTGTGGGTGACCTGGGCAGAGTCCGGGGAGGGGTGTCACCCCAGACTAGTGGTCAGTGCTGAGGTATGGAGACTGTGGGTGACCTGGGCAGAGTCCGGGGAAGGATGTCACCCGACTAGTGGTGAGAACTGGGGTGTGGACAGCCCACCTGGGGAGTCTCAATGTTCTCTTCTGGAGAGGCTTTTTTTAGGGTAGCATTGTGGTGACCTGGCTGTGGAAGATTCTAGACCCCCCACCACCAGGTCCACATAGTGCCAATCCTTGCCATGTTCCCCATGTGACTGTGATTTAGGCAGAGATAGGTAACTTGAGCTTCATGTAGTTTCCTGGCACAAACCTTCTGAAACTCTTGGGGTCTCTGAAGTGGTGTAATGTGATGTGATCTGCTGTGGTCTGGTCTGGTGTGCGTGGTGACTGGGAGCTGAAACCTCGGCTCCATTTGAGGGTTTTGTATGCTTAGAGGGTTGGGGATTTAGGGGGCAAGTATGAAGACTGAACAGGCCACTGATAGCTAACTAATGGAACCTGTGTAAGAATCCCCTAACCAAAGGAGTTTGGAAAGCTTCTAGATTGGTGAACCCGGTGTGGGCGAGGGCTTGCCAGGAGAAGGCATGCTGAGAAGGGGCGTGGGGACTCCAGGCTCCTCTTCCAGTGCAGAACTCTGTGCACCTCTTCCCTCTCAATCAATGAATGTAAGGGACATAGTCCCCGAGTTCTGTGAGCCACTCCAGCAGCAGAAGAGACAGCAGGGACTCTTTACTTATAAGGAGTTGGTTAGATGTGCATGCAGGTAGTGTGAACTGGGGCTTGTGAGCCTGTACCCTTAACTTGTCAGGTGTAATGCTATGTCCCTGAAGTTAGTGTCAGAATTAAACTGAGTTGTCAGATCCTGGTGGGCCTTTTCATTGAATTGCACAATACTCCAGTTACAGAAAAATGTCTGGGGACAAACAAGACCATTCCAGTGGACTATCTCTGCTGTGTGTACCTTCTTCATGTCCTTGGCGTTCACCTAATATTTGAGGTGTGTTTATTCCAACAAGCCTTTGGTGCGCAGTACCCCTCACCTGCATTTTGCCCGGCTGCTGCTCTTTCTTCTTGTCCCCGGTGACTGCAATGGTGGCAAAGTACTGGATGACACGCTTGGTGTTCACAGTCTTGCCGGCCCCGGATTCGCCGCTGTCAATTAGACAGTAAGTGGGACAAAGGACAGCAGCCAAGAAGGTACCCGGTTCGAAGCCACTGGGACAAGAACACGGGCTACTTACGTGATCAGGATGGACTGATTGTCTCGGTCTAGAAACACAGAAACAAGCAAAACCAAACTCATAAGTAATAGGTGGGTTTAAGAACAGGCAGCCCTGCGAGGACTCTGAGAACACAAGCTCTGCCTTTGCTGTTTGCTAGGGGCTGTGGAGTGGACATGTCTAATCTTTGTGGGAGAGTTCATGCAGATTCCCTGAAAGCGGGAAGCTTGAGCAGGGAGCCCCACGGTGTAAAGGCTGTCTATCTATGTCTGTAAATCTGAAATCCTTGCTGGGGTGTTCTCCTATTTCTTTTGATGACGGAAGCAAGCTTTGGGTCCTGAACTGTTGGGAGGCCGTAACTTTTAGCTGATTGAATGTCATCTCGATTTTTTGGTCTTGATTTTCTACTTGCACAAAGTAAGACTGATTTTTCCATTTATGAAAGCGTGTAAACAGAATTATGACACACTAAAATCCATATATTGAAGTCCTAACCTCAGACTGTAACCTCATTTGGAAATAAAATGTAAATGAGACTCAGAGAGTCTCAAAGATAAGGTCAGACTGGAACAGGCTGAGGCCTGATCCACATCACGTGCCTCGGTAGTGTAGGAACAAGTGAAGACATGCCCATAGGGAGAACACCAGGGAAAGACGAAGGCAGAGAGGAAGGAGATGTCCCACGAGCCAAGCAACACTGAAGACCGCCTACAAACCACAGCCCTCGAATACATTGCCTCTCATATCCTTATAAATAAGTTTTTCACTAAGATGCCCAGCCTGTGGCATTCTGTCACAGTGGCCTTAGCAAGCTAATTCGAGCGGTGTCATGAATCTTCCCTTTAAAACGTGTAAATTCAATTAATACAGAGGAAAGAAGTTGAAGAAGAAATGGCGAGGACTGTAAAGGTGCCGTTTGATTGCTAGGGGTTTCCTGATCGTGACTGCTCACTTCCTGTATCTGTGCTAAATCAAGTCAGGTGAAGGTGGAGCAGATGAGCGCCCAGAGGCCTAGTGGTAGTGGTGTGGCAGTGTTACTACGTGTCTACGTCTCAGGAAGGATCAGAGGAGCGAGCTGTACCCCTCGAACTTGGCATTCCTTACATGGTTGGTGGTTAGTGGGTCTTTTAAGTGTACCCATCGCAGGGCAAATCGGGAGGTATGAGGTAGCGGTATCCTTGTGTCCCACAATCCCCTGAATAAGCGTAAGTTTGGGTGCCTCATCTAGGACCCTCGGCTTTGCCCCGCAAAGTGACTACCATGATGAAAGGTGCCATGTCCTTGGTCAGTCACCCCCAAGTCACTTGAACCTCCCAAATTCACACCAACCACTGTGTTGTTCAAATGAACGAGGTCCGCAAAGGGCCCAAGTACTTGACCAATAATGGCTTACAGTCATTTGAATCCAAGGGCTCACTCACCTGTCAGCATGAACTGGTAGGCGTTGTCAGAGATGGAGAAGATGTGGGGTGGGGCCTCCTGGCGCTTTTTGCCTCGGTAGGCCGCCACCACCTCGGGGTTGTACACCGGCAGCCACTTGTAGGGGTTGACGGTGACGCAGAAGAGGCCTGAATAGGTCTGTGGGAAATTCAAAAGGTGTTGAATCTTGTTTTTCCTCAGAGAAAGAAGTGAAACAGTGAAACAGAAAGAGATCAAAAGGCTCTCACGTAGATCATCCAGGCTGCGTAACGCTCTTTGAGGTTGTACAGCACGGCGGGCTCGTGCAGGTGGGTCATCATGGCCATGTCCTCGATCTTGTCAAACTTAGGGGGGTTCATGGGGAATACCTGGTCACTGTTCAGAGTGAGCTCCTGGGTAGAACAAGGAAAAGCAAGTGATGGATGCAGAGCCAATGACCTGTGCTCTCCTGGGGCAGGCAGCGTAGTGGAATACTGCTCCGTTATCATGGAATTGCCATAACAACTTAATGGATCATTGCCATGACCAGAGATGACCTGGCAGTAACATTCCTTGGTTAATCTGTTTCTGGTCTAGGTCCCCAGGCATCCTGGCATTGTGTGTGCCAGAAAAGGACATCAGATGTATAAAACTAAAGAGTAGTTTGGCGCTCAGAATTGCCAGATGGGCTTAAGATAGTTAAAGGCAAGGAAAGTTGCCTTGATTTGACCTGCTGCTCTGAGTGCTGTAATGAGACAAAGATCAGAAATAACTTTTCTCCTGAGTTCTGTGTTTTCCCTTCTCAATACCCTGCTTATGTAGGCTTCTTTGGAATATTTCCATTAAAGTTGTCTCTAGAAAGAAACCCCCAGAGCCTTGCTCAGTGCCCATCTCATGCCCCATTTCTTCTTTTCTCCTGTTTCTTGAGAGCTCTGATAATTGCTTCTCTCTCTGCTGTCATAGTGAGGCATTTGGACAGATATGATGGTTCGTGGCTGGAAAGTATTTGGAGGTAATTACTGAATTTCACCTCTCCATGTTACTTCCACCTTTGCTTCCTGCTAAAGCATATAATTGGTTCTCTGCTTTGTTCTCTGGGGGATACAGAAAGTAGGGCAGAAGAAAGACCCACGAATGTTTGCTACCTTTGATTCTCCTAAAACCGAAGTTCTCAGAAGAGCTTTGAGGTTAAGAGAAGGAGGCTTGCTGGTGGGGGCTAAAGTTCACGAGGAAGGAAGGCCTTTTATCTTAGCACCTGAGCCTAAAGAGAGACACCCACAATAGCCCACAGGGACAGAGAAGGTCTCTGCATTCTGACGCTTTAGGGGCTGCTGCTTGTTTCTTGATAGGTTCACTAGAACGGCAGTGGGTCTAGCGTGACTCTCTGTCAGGTTGTGAAAACGGGGCACAGTTCTGAAGGTGGGGGACTCCGAGAATGACCGAAGATGGGTTTTTATTTTCCATAGTTCAGTGTAAAGGAGCTAGAATCTGAGGTTAAGGTTGATGATAAAAAAAAAATGTAAACAGGATCTGTTTGCTGTGCCTTTGTTTGAAGCAGTGTTCCTCCCTGACACACATCCCTCACACCAGATGGTAAACTTCAGGCAAATTGGTTCCACGACTGGCATAGATTTGGCAGAGATCTGACAGATGTCCAATAAGGGTTGAACTCAAGAGTGCATTGTGATGACCCACTCCAAACCAATGAGGGTCCCTGAGCCTGCGCTGTCAGAGTCCTACAGCCTGGAGCTTGTATGGAGCTGGCCCAGCAGAAGACAGTCAGTATCACTTTCTTCTTTAAATAGACCAATCTTCCCTATTCCACTAAGGCAAACACCACAAAACCCTGCCAGCCCAAATCCTTAAAGGGAAGAAACAGAAGCCAAGGTGTGGTAATGGCAGGCAACCTGTCTCACTCTTCTACCACAGAATGGCCAAACGTAAGTTTTGTTCTCTCTCCGGATGGTTATGGACCAGCATGCAATCTCTAGTAATCTGCTCCCAGGGAAAGTGAGGATGCTACTATTCAAGAGCAACACTTACCCGGTCGTCTAGGGTCTTGACAATGACTTTGTCATTTTCCCTGCTCTGGATCATGCCCTTCACATACATTTCTTTATCATCCACGGCAAAGCAGGCTTTCTTAGAGTCGAATGGGCGGTTCTGAGCCTCAATCCTCTCCTTCTCTGGTTTTCGGAGGTAGGGAGCAGCTTCTCCAAAAATGGCCATCTCGGCGTCTGTACTCATGACTGGCGGAGCCTGAGAAGGCAGGTGGACTGGTGATGCTTGGGTTTGCACAAGTACTCTGCCCACCCTCCACCCTGTTATTGCTATTCAGTGGAGTGGAGGGAGATTCAAAGCCTCTTGGAACAAACGTATGTTTTGAGAGATCTACAACCAGGCCTAGGGAGGGCATCAAGTGGGCAAACTCGAGGCGATCACGTATTCGGTAAAGAAGGCTCCAGCAAGCACCTCCTCATGACCCATCCTGCTTAAGCCCTGCGACCTGAGTGCCATGCTCTTATGTAAATGTGGGAATAGTGCTTGGAATGTCAGTAATTACTAATAGAGAACTTGTATAAGCTCAGGGTTAACACTAATTAGAATGTAAAGAGTCGTTTCACTTGTTTAGGTAACAGGGTAATTAACAGAAAGCACGCTGACCCAGTGCAAGCAGTTCAGACTTTAACAAGTATCAGACCCTCTAGCAACCAGTTGAAGTAGATAGCTGGGCCCCAGCTATCTGCTGTAGGATTTAGTGAGCTGAAAACTGATGTACGTTCCCAGCAGGTTTTTGGGTGATGTGGCTGTTGTTAGCCCAGAATGCTCTCTCTAAGAAGCATTGTCACTTTGTCTTCTTGGTTTAAGCATTGCCCTCAAGCTATCAGGGCTTTATCAGGAAAAAAAAGTGTCAGGCCCAGCTGAGACGACACAGGCAGAGCCTGCATCATAGCAGGATTCTCAGGGGAGTTCTAGACTTACAGAGAGAAGAATACCAGGCCAGAAACAGTTGTTTAAAGCTCACAGTGTAAAACACTATCTGGTTGGGACAATGTTTAATTAACACTCATCTTAGAACCCACTGTGTAACGTGGGGGGCACTCATAAGGTACCCCCATCCCTTGTGTCATACTTTCCTATAGTCACCTCATTCCTTTGACCTTTTCTTGCTAGGTGTGTATTTTCTCTGCATTCAAGCTAGGAAACTCATCTTCACGTTCCAGCTGTGACCTTGCTCAAGCCACTTCAGTTCCCTGGGCTCCTGCCTCATCCTATTTCAAATGGAGAAGCAACTCCTATCTAACACATCCAGGTGTAGCCCTTCTCCTCCTGTCTGCTTCATTCCCTCTTTGCATCTCTTGTGTTTCCCCCACACATCAACCTCCCTTTCCTCTCTCTCCCTTCATTTCCTTCCCCTCTCATTCTTCCGTGACTGAAATAAAATATAGTTAAAATAAAATGGAATTCAACTACACACACGCAGCACCCGTGCACATCTTCCTGGATTTCTCTTCCGCTAATGTTTTCGTATCTTTTCAACTCTGTTGAGAGTGAGGACAAGCCCATTCAGCTCTCTCATCCCATCTGGCCTTTTGGGAATTGCTCTTCATTAGCCACCATTGAGATATCCTTTCTGTGACCCTGCAGATGCTGCCTTCTACGGGGTGAAGAGTTTGCTTAGCTCTGGGCCTCATTCTGATGAAGCTTCGCTTCAGTTTTATTTTGGCCAATGGCTCCTTTAAGCTAGCTGTGGCTCATGGTTAAGATTTAATGGAAAAAACTGGGATTTAATATAGTACCCACAAAGAGGGCTCCCAGGCTCCTAGCCACCATGCTGCTTTAAAATGACTTGGTTATGTCCTGGAGGATAAAAAGTTCCATAATTTTTCCTCCCTTTTCCCCGAAGGAAGCCTCCACCGTTGTGACTTAAGTGGGTTGCGTTACGGCAGCAGGTTCTCCAACTTCGCGGTCTTCGGACCCCTACACACGCTTAAAATGAAAACTGCAAGGAGGTGGTGCTTCTAATGTGTGTCAGATGAGAAATGAGAACTGAGGAAAAGTGTGAATTCTTTCAAAGGTACTATCAAATCTCTTCTAAATAGCATCTTTTTGAAAATGGTATTTTCAAAACCAAGAAATTGTAGAGAAGAACAGTGTTCTCTTTCATTTTTGCAATCTCTTCAGTGTCTGCTTAATTGTCAAGTCTATCGTCAGGTTGGTTAAAGGAAATATAAATATCATTTTCTAAGACCAGCTCCTTAGACCATAGTATGATTTAAAGAAGGAAGGGACCGGCAAGCATTTGAGCCTGTCAACTTCTTTTAATTATCTTTTCTAGTAGCCTAGTCATTATTCTTAGATACTTACTGTTTTAGACTTGACAAGCGGTAGAGTCTCAAAGGCTTCTTGCAAAGTGGGGCCTGAAAACATCAATATTTTTATTTGATTGCATTATAATACATTGGTCTAGCTTGGACTTTAATTTTACTTTGTTTTGAGACAGAGTAGCTCAGGCTAGCCTCATGTTTTTGTGGCAAGTGCTTTGCCCCCAAGCAATCTCTCCTGCCTTAATTTCTAGTGAATAGATTTTGTAGGTTTTCTCTTTTTACCTTCTGGGTGGTGACGCATGAATAGAGTCTGCAGGTGGGAAAAGTGAACAATGCCTGGTGGCTGAATGATGTTAGTCTTTCTAGGAAAGCTAGACTTTCCCTTCGAGGCCTCAAATCACTGCTTGTTTTCTGATAAAGATTCTGTTCCCTGCCCTTCTCCCGGCTGTTATCTAACTGTAGCTCAAGGCTCGTGTCTCCTCACCCGGGTCAAATAAACTGTTTCAGCAGTATTCTTTTACAGATGTGGCTGCACACCTTCACAATACAACCTAAAGTCCGCCTATAACTTTAAGATGGTCAATTGCCAATCCAGATTCTTCTGTACGATTACTCTGCCCCTGTCCCTGGCTGTTTTGTGTTCTTTGTAGCTTTACTGTCTCTGTGCTACGTGACCCTGGTAACGTCTTCATCTGCTTCTTCCATCATGTACTCTGTTTCTCCTTTACTGTCCCAGCCACTGTACCCAAGTGGACTCCTGTTAATCTCATCAAGGGTGATATCCAAACCATGTGCCCTCCCCCTTTCCTCCTCCAGAGCGCCCTTGCCTCTCTTGCCCTAGGTGTAACGGCTGAGGCTCTGTTTATTGGCAGCCATGTCTCTCTGCTGAGTCACCATTCAGTGTCCAGCAAAGTCCCTCAATCCTCTCCGGGCATGCGGTTGCTAAGTCAAATCTTCTCCCCGTACTTACACAACTGAGGGCCGAGACCCAAGTGGAAAACTATTCATTCTCGCCCGATGAACATCCCCTCCTTAAATACAACCAAATTCTCTTAGTGCATGACTCACAGTGGCCCCTGAGCTCTCCCCTCACAGGGTCCCTTAATTAGTCTTTTTCTGTTCTTCCAGCGCAGCCAGCTCCCACACTGCATCGCTGTGCCCTTTCAGCCACCCGCTCTGTTCCTGTCTCCAAGGGCCTTCTAATTGAGATGTCTGCCCTCCCAGCCAATCTCTGTCACCACCCCCAAGGGCTCCTTTGTTTGCCTTGGGTGTACAGTGTCATTGTCCTTGACTTAGCCTTCTCTTAGAAATTTCTCAGCCAGTTTCTTGTCATTCATAGTATGGCCACAACTCAGTGACTCTTAGTTGTTTTGCTCCTAAAGCAGCTAGAATTGTCTCTAGTAAACACCAAGTTTGGAATAAGGAGAGCTTTATTACCACCTTTGAGTAAGTTTGAATGATCTCTCCTTGTTCTTTCCTTATTGTTTGTGACACAGGCATGATTGTGTGGATTCAAGGGTTAAGACTGTGCCGAAGGGTCAGTCACAATTAGCCAGGTGTGTAAAGAGTGAGTCTCAGGTGATTTCTGGCCTAGAGCTTGCACACTGAAACTCTGTTTTTGCATTCAAGCATTTCTGAGCACAGTACAAGTTAAAGTTGTAATTTTGCAACGTCACCTTTCAGAATACTCTAGTGGTCAGTCTCAGATCACTGATTTCAGCATCTCGCATATGTAGCAAGAGAGAAAATGTGTAAGGTGGTATTTGCTAAACTCAATGACTGCCGTTATGATCAAACTGAAAGTAAACCTTACCTTCTCGGTTCCCAGAGTGACTCTCTCAGTGTCCTTCGGGAATGGGACGTCTTCTTAGGACTGGTTTGATAGAGAAAAAAGCAAACAAAGCAAAATATGACTATGAGGATTTTTTAAAAATATAAAAACTTGTTTATTCTGATTTGTGTTCATGAAGAAGGACGCACAGTGGGGCGTGTAGGACAAAAAGAACCTTTCTAGTTTGCGTGTTTATATTTTGGGTTAATGCGTCATTCTCCATAATTGCTTAATCACACCACCTTTTCTTTTTCCAGAAAGAAACTTGTGGATGCAGAAAGTGGCACGGAAGTTTTTTCAGAGGCTTCTCAGAGATAGAAAGTCTCTGGCATACGAGAGTTCAAAATTTAGTGAGGGTCAAGAAAGACGCTCAAATAAGTCTTGAGCAAGGAAGAGTGGGGCAATCCCATGAGTCTGACAAACTGTTGTAGAGACTGGCATCTGGCCAGGGGCTATGGCATCTGGGGAGTGATCTGGTTGTAAGCTGGAAGGTGGAGACCATCTCAGCGGGGAGCTTGAGCACACTCCAGTCTCCTGGGGAAAGTGGAGACGGGACATCCAGAGAATCCCGAGTTTATGAAGCACATTACCATTCCAAGGAGTTCTCTGCAAAACTGCAAATATCAAACTTGATTTCAACACACTTCCCAGTTATTGAACGCTGCCTTAATGCATCTGTTCATGGACTGTCTCCTGACAGGAGCAGTCAGTCAGGGTTTGATGTGCTGGTTGCTCCTTTGCTTTCAAAGTTATATCCTGAAGTTCACAGATAATTTTCCCAAACACTAACTCAAGAGATGTAAGACTCAGAGGCAAAGCCGGTTCTGTCAAGTAGCTTCTGAAAGTTCTTTGGATTTTTACTCCTTTCTATAAAACGATACAGATGTACCAGAAAAGCCTCAAGATTCCTTTCAGCCCTTGAGTTCTAAGACAGGAAGTTCTCAAGCAGAGATGATGTCTGAAAACAAAGGCTCCCCAAAGCTAGAGTTGCCACGACAGCTACTACTATTCTGTCAGACTAGACCCAGTGCAAAATCCACACGGTTCCCCATGCAAGATCGACGTACCAACTAGTCAGTAATAACCAGGTTAAAATGCAGTCCAATATGGATTAAAAGTCAAACAGTACTGTGGGAATTCTTGTCCTGCTATCTGAGATTTAAATCATCTTAAAACCTCCAAACTGTTTGAGGTAATTTCAAAAGTTACACAAAGTTACCACACACTGACATGTTGTTAATCTATTAATTGCATGAGTCAAAATGAATTAATGAATTGAATTAATGATTGAATTAATGAATCTACCTAAAAATTCAGTTTTTATTCTGCAGGTATGTTTTCTTTTTCGTCTCCTAATCGTATAAATTTTTGTTTATTTTCCCCTTGTAAAATCTTCTTGAAGTGCAAGGACTTTGGCCATGTCGCCGATCTCATTAGTAAGGGCGACTATATTGCTCTTGACTGGTAACTCAACTAGGTTAATCACCACTCTGTGGGAAAAAAAAAAAAAGTGGGCACTTCTGAGCACTTACCTTAGATGCTGCGGTCGGAGCAATTTCAGGAGTGTGGCCCCCAGCTTTCTTTATACTCCCAAATCTGCCAGCCCAGCATTCTAACTTGGCTCTGTTTGGGGGATCGCCATTTACTCGTTTAGATGTAAATGCGTCGTAGTCCTGATCTCTCACTCTTGTTGAATTACTTGGATAAACGACCAGCGGAGGCTTTATTATGCCAAGTCAGCTGCATAGGGATTTTGACGTTGGACACAGATCTTTGAGACTTAGAGAGTCGTAGGGGCTGAGTGGAACTGGGGCAGAGTGTGCTAAGAAGGTCAGGGAAGGGCAGAAAACTTCTCCTGGTCATTTGTTATGCAATTGATGATCAATGGCTCGGGCAATGACCGCACCTCATTTTGCCCACATGATGTGGGGTGACCTTGATGACTGAATTCTTGTGTATAATTTTAAGTTTGCCTCTTTTGTCTTTGTTTTGCTCTTTAAAAATCTACTATAGATTGAGAAATGGATTGCAAAACTAGCCTCAAGTTAAAACAGGAAAAAAAGAGTTTTGAGTGAGGTTGCAGATTCTGATGAAAATCTGTGATAAGCCCTGAGGTCACACGGGAGTTTTTGGAGGGTTGCTGGTGGTGAAACAAAAGTAATTTTAAATATGTGTAGTGATTAGAATCATTCACAGCAGTGCAGTCTGGTTGTAACCAGTGCTTACTGAATGCATGGAAGATTCAGTATCAACGCCTCCAAATGCTTTGGTAAACCACTTCCAGAACAGAGGACAGGGTGAGTTACGTTCTAAAACACATTAGTGAGCAGAGGAGGGGTACGAGAGAATAGTAAACCCACACGACATTTTCTAAAGTAGATCTGACAGAAATAAACCATTCCACCGGCAAACAACCTAGGAGGTGTGGCAAACTCTACTCGCTCCCGCCAGAGACTCACACATTTCAGTCTGTGAAGGACGCTAGGAGGCCTTCAGTAAAGAAATACGAACACCTTTGAGGTTTTTTTTGGTTTCCTGTGCCGAGAACCTAGGGCCTTGTGTACCAAGGTCAACACTCGACCTGACCAGGTCAACACTCGACTTGACCAGGTCAACACTCGACTACTAAGGTACAAAAATCAGCCCTGTATAACTTCCTGAGGGATGTGGCATTTGGTACAGTGACTGAACGTTGGGACAGCATTTTATTTGTTTCCTGTTTTATGAAACTAGACAGGAATGCTGAGGGATGCAACACAAATAATACTGGCCCAGCACCGAGCGCTAGAGAACCAGCTGGCCCTTGCAGCTGTTCTTATTCAACTACCATGTTGTGAGTAGCCGGGTGCTCAGTGAACGTTCTGTGAATGAGCAGACCAGGGTGATTGATAAGAGAATCTAGGCTGAATGAGACCTGACATGATAAGGCTGAAAAGGAAAGGATTAGACCTCCAGCCTCATTTGGTTAATAATTATTAAAGACTTACCACATTCCAGGCTTTCTCTGCTCTGGCTCTTTGGGACGTCATACGTGTTCTATTAGGTAGATGCTTGTAGCATCCCTGTTTTAGAATGTAGGAAACCCAGTCTCTGAGAATTGAAGTATCTCCTCCAAGGCCATAGAACCAGAAAGCAACAGGAATGGTATTCAAATCCTCTCTGGATCTAGAGTCCATGTTTCTAAGCTCTCAATGTGGCAGCAAGGCACTGCTAAGTGCACAGGTGACGCAGGGCTCTGTGTTGGGATGGGAAAGAGGGATATGAGGTAGGGTCACTGTCCTAAAGTACTTGACAGTGGAAATGGGAGCAGGGTACATAGACATAGACAGGTTAAGTCAGTCTCCAAAGGTTAAGTACTCGACAAGTAGGATGCAGAGTAGATCAGATTTATTTGTAAGCATTTGAAAACCATGAAGTGTCTCATGTACATATGAGGCATACATATATATTATAAATAAATGCACACATATATACATATATGCAATCAGACTATCAGAATTCTATTAATAGGGCTGGAGAAGTAGCTTAGTTAGTAAAGTGCTTGGCGTGCAAGCATAAGGACCTAAATTTAATCTTCAGCATCCTTGTAAAAATAAAGAGGAGCGAGGTTGGGCACAGTGTTGCACACCTGTTATCCTGGTGCCATGGAGACAGAGACAAAAGGATCTCAGGAGGTTGCTGGCCTGACAGCCTGGCTGAATCAGTAAGCACTAGGTTCAGTGAGAGACCCTGTCTACAACAATAAAACAATACAATGTAGAAAGGATACCTGATTCTTACCCTGTGGTTTACACACACACACACACACACACACACACACACACACCCCACTAATTACAATTAGAGTGAAGTAGTGATAACTGTGGATGGATAATTACCTTTGTGCCCTTCACATAAAATGTCTGTTTTGTTATGTTCTGCCATCATGAGAGAGTTACACTGTTTATATTCTTATCTATACTCTTATTAACATCCTTATTCAAACGGGGAAAATGAGACCTAAGGGGGAAGGTAATTGTTCCTAGATAGTGGAGATCCAGAGTTTCTGATCCCAGAGTGACACTTTTATTCTGTCCTCAACCTTTCCCTCCAAAGGAGGTGAACTTCATTATCCTCTCAGTGTTATGGATGAAACTCAGGTCCTCGTGTATTCAGGGCAAGTGCTCTATCACTGAATCACATTCCAGTCCAAAGGAGGCCGACGTTATACAGGCTGGAAGAATGAGGATGAGGCTAGGCATGAGAGAACTGAAGAATCACAGCTTGGAGTCAGACTTCCCAAGATGTATTTTAGCAGATCAACCAAGTGAGGCTGACTGAAGAGCAGGATGGAACGGATAGGGTTAGCATGCGAGCGAAGACTGGAGATGAAGGCTGGACTGGCTTACGATGGGCTTCTAATGCCCAGCAATGGAGCCAGGGCATTGTCAGGAGATCACAGCGGCACATTTTGAGCAGATTACATATATTACGTACACATCTTTTTTGAAGATGAATCTAGAACTGGCGATAGAATATAATGGTAAAAGAAGAACCGGAGAGCCTTAGATTCCCCAAAGAGTTCAGATCTGTGTTAAACGTTTCCAGAGCAGTCGGGTGGTCTTTATAGTCTTTGTGCCCTTAGTGGCCCCAAGTCCAGCTGCAGATTCAAAGAGAAGAGCATTGTGTGTCATCATAGGTTGTGGTTGCCATGGTATTCCACTTAGATATAACAAGAAAAGAGAACTAATTCCCCACAAGCAGTCATGCGATGAATGAAATATGTTTGGGAATAATTAAGATCCTTAAGAGCTTGAGGCTTATGTTTTGAAGTTTTACTTTCATTATGTCAATATGTTAAAATCTGTGTCATATATGTTACTTGCACTGAATACAAAAGTAATGGTGTAAAATTAAGAGGGCCTTAATTAAATGGTTTAAAGGAAAGAGGGCACCAGAGGGCTACCCCAAAGGTAGGACACGCAGAACTTTGATAACTGCAGGGTTGGAGGCAGGAGGAAGAATCAAAGAATCTGGCTTTTCATACAGCCTCCGCTTCAGCCTAGCAATATAGGTCCCTGACACCAGCCTAGGGGAGAAATTGTAGGCAGGAAAATGAGTTTAGTTTGAAAACATAGCTGGCAGGTTGAGACAAGCGAAGACTGGTGATGCAGGGTCTGTGTTAGGCAGTGTCATTAGCATAGGGGAGAGCTGAAGCTGTTATGTGCACCCATGGGGAGACCGTGTGGAGGAGGCCGGAAGAAGAAATCAAACTGGGAAGAAGAGAAAAACAGGTAAAGATGATTCTACAAGGACACAAACACCAAAAGAAAGAGTAGTAAGTATCCCTTTGCTGGCGTCAGAAGACCCAAATGAGTCTTCATCTGCTATGGTTTGTGCCTCAAGGTTTCATGTGCTGGAGGCGTGGTCCCCAGTGGAACAGGACTGAAAGGTGGTGGGTCTCGGAGAAGGGAGTAATTGGTTGGTAACTGGGTCATGGCCACCTTTGTGACGAGATTAATATTGGTCTATCAGAATGAGTTTGGTCTCACAGGAGAGGATTAGATCTCAAGGGTGTCTTCCTACTTCCTTGTCTTTCTTTCTCCATCCCTCCTTCCCTCCCTCCTTTCTTTCCTTCCACAGTTGTATGAGAATTTGATCAATATAGAAAACCCTACATATGCTTAATGTCTACACTCATATGAGTTGGACCTACAGATACAGCTACTCTCTTGTTGCCACAATCGAGGTAATAAAACTCCATCACCTCCAAGAGTCTCGTTGGGTTGGAAGTCTTATCTTAATCCCACCGCTATGCTCTGTAGTTTATAGCGTCCACATCATGCGACTCCTCTCTCATATCTGAGCGGAGCTCTGGGAATGAAGTTGGTTTTCTTTCTTTCTTTCTTTTTTGTCTAGCCTCCTTACAGAATCCTTTCTCACTCTATGGTATAAGTAACTTTATTATTGGAGTCAACAAAGAAGTCCAGGGCAGTAACATATTCAAGAGGGAGTATATGGATAAGACTATCTAAAGAAGCTGAGAAAAGGAGGATCAGGGATAGGGCATTCATTGTATCAGTGAGGAGGGTGACCTGACAGTGACATTAGCAGGATGCTGAGGGCAGCAGCTTAGGCTGGGGATTAAGGAGCAAACAGGTGTTGAGGAGGAAGGAAGCATTTCCCTGATTTTCCTAGGAGAGGCTGGGCACCACGTACAATGGAAGAGGCAGTCTGGGGGAAATGTAGGTTCAGATAGTGCACTGGGAAGGACAGGAGGACGGGAGCAAGGCCGGAGGGAGAGGACTTGAGAAGAAGCATGGTCAAGGTCAGCCTTACAAGGATACTTGAGAAGAAAGGGCAATTAACTGTGCTGATAGCGGGATCATGCTTCACTCCTCGCGACTTGGGCTATCTTAGAGCTTGTTGCCAGATGGGATTTCAAAGAGCGGCAGGGAGTTTCTCAAATAGGAACAGAAGTCTCTGGATGAATGTTTTAGGACAGGTAAGTTAGTGAACATCACTAATTCATATTTGAGTTGCCCGATTAAAGAATTGAATGGCACTTTGGGATAGTAAAGGGAGCCTGGAATATTTTCCAGTTCATCTCTCATCTTACAGAAGCAGAAACTGAGGTTCCTTGTAAGTCACCCAAGTTGTGCTAAAGGTAAAATCTCACCCCTCTTCACCCTCCGGAAATCCAAGAATACAAAAATCAGAACTTTCAAATGTAACACATAACCTTCCTCAAGGCAATCATATAGCTATTTACTTACTGCAATTTTGCAAGACAGAAAATATGTTTTCCTTTTTCCTTTTCTTTTCTTTCCTCCCTTCCCCCTCCTTTTTCTGAGTCAGGACCTCAAATTGCAGTTCATAAAAGCTTTAAACCCATGGCGCTAATGCTGCTGAGCCACCCAAATACTGAGAGTTATGAGCCACCAATCCAGCTGGACACATAGACATCATAGTTTCTCAAGTGGGAAACAAGCTGGGTGAGGTTAGCAGTCATTTATAGGCAGTGAGTGGCGGAGTGAGAACTCAAACAACTACCCTTTGACTCCAGCTTTGTTTTGCCTTTTTTTGCTAAGAGGTAACTGCTTCTGGCTTTGCAAGATCCTCTTAGACACTAATGCCTCAGAATTATACACACTTTTCAGAACCGCACGCAAACCAGGTAACTCTCTGAAGACAATGAGGGAAACAGTGTGGCTTGAAACATTCTGTTCAGAGAAGAAATCTGCCGGCTAGGTCTGTTTTGTAAACTGGAGGCTTTCGGCATGGCTTCAAGCCTGAGGTTAGAGTCTTCTTCAGTTTGCCTTTGTTTTGTCTGTCAGCTGTGATTTGGTACTTTAGCTTGTTAAAGCCTTATTAGAACTAAGGTGAGCATAGTACATTGTCGTTACCTACCGCTGCCAAAGTTGTCTTTGGTGAACACAGCCAAAATGTGGTTAGAGAATTAAAGTCTGCATGATTATGTAGTAAGCCAGAGTAAATCTTAAGAGGTAGAATTCAAGTCCATCAAATTCTTACTATTTAAGGTATAAAGATTAGGTAATAACAATCTTTCTGAGTCTTAGTTGAGTCCTCATTGAAATGGGGCTGTACAGCAATGCCTAACTCATGAAGTTCTTGTGGCAATTAAGTACGTTGATGAATGCATGGGAGGGTACTCCCTGGAAGTGATGTGACAGTTTAGAAAATGGAGAGGGACTGCTGCCATGGCAACAGAATAACCTGGGGTTTGGGAACGATGAGCTTCAGGAGAATGTGCCAGCCACTGCCTGTGGTAGAGGCCTCTGGAAGCCATGTCTGCATCATCTGTCTTTATGTCTTTCGTGCTGCTGTCTAGTGCGTCAACCAGATGACCCAGCCTTTCTGTGGTCTATCAGTCCTCCAGTCCTACCTCACTGCACATAGCTATCTGTTTTCTTCCCACAGCCCTGGGTATTTTAATCTGCTACACAACTATATGAAACAATGAGGGAGGGGAAATACTGCAAACTGATGCTGGGGGTAGGGTGATCTCTCATCCTGGTTTGCTTGAGGTTGAGGGAGTTCTTAAGATTTTCAGTTTATGCTAAAGAAATAGAAACAGTCATCAAAAGTCTCGAAAAAAAAAAAAAAGTCCAGGGCCAGATGGTTTCAGTGCAGAATTCTACAAGATTTTCAAAGAAGAACTAATACCAATACTCCTCAAATTGTTCCACACAATAGAAACAGAAGGAACATTGCCAAACTCTTTTTATGAGGCTACAATTACCCTGATACTCAAACCATACAAAGATATCATTAAGAAAGAGAATTCTTGAACATGAACATTGATGCAAAAATACTACATAAAATACTGGCAAACTGAATCCAAGAACACATCAAAAAAAAATCATCCACCATGATCAAGTTGATTTCATCCCAGAGATGCAGGGATGGTTCAATCTGTCAATGTAATCCACCATATAAACAAGCTTAAAAAACAAAACCACATGATCATCTCATTAGATGCTGAAAAAGCCTTTGACAAAATACAACACCTCTTCTTGATAAAGATCTTGGAAAGAGCAGGGATACAAGGAACATACCTAAACATAATAAAGACAATAAATTGCAAGCTAACAGCCAACATCAAACTAAACTCTCTCCATATCTATTCAATATAGTACTTGAGGTCCTAGCTAGAACAATAAGACAACAAAAGGAGATCAAGGGGGTGCAAATCGAAAAAGAAGAAGTCAAATTCTCACTGTTCACTGATGATATGATAATTTACATAAAGAACCCCAAAAATTCTATCAAGAAACTTCTACAATTCATGAACACCTTCAGTAATGTAGCAGTACACAAGATTAGATTACCTCGAAAAAAATCAGTAGCCTTCCTTTACACAGATGATAAATGGGCTGAGAAATAAATCAGAGAAACATCACCCTTCACAATAGTCACAAATAACATAAAATATATTGGAGTAACTCTAACCAAACAAGTGGAAGACCTATATGACAAGACCTTTAATATTTGAAGAAAGAAATTGAAGAGGACACCAGAAAATGGAAAGATCTCCCATGCTCTTGGGTAGGTAGAATTAACATAGTAAAAATGGCAGTCTTACCAAAAGCAATCTACTGATTCAATGCAATGCCAATCAAAATCCCAATAAAATTCTTCACAGACCTCGAAAGAACAATACTCAACTTCACATGGAAAAACAAAATATTCAGGACAGCCAAAACCAATCCTGTACAATAAAAGAACTTTTGGAGGCATCACAATCCCTGATTTCAAACTCTATTACAGAGCTACAGTACGGAGAACAGCCTGGTATTGGTATAAAAACAGACAGGAGGACCAATGGAACCGAATCAAAGACCCAGATATCAATCCATACGTGTATGAACCCCTGATTTTTGACAAAAAAAGCAAAAAAATATAAAATGGAAAAAAGAAAGCATATTCAACAAATGGTGCTGGCATAACTGAATATCAACATGTAGAAGAATGAAAATAGAACCATATCTATCGCCATGCACAAAACTCAAAGCCAAATGGATCAAGGGCCTCAACATAAATCCAACCACACTGAACCTCATAGAAGAGAAAGTAGGAAGTACACGTATTGGTACAGAAGACCACTTCCTAAATATAACCCCAGCAGCACAGACGCTGAGAGCAAAAATCAATAAAAGGGACCTCCTGAAACTGAGAAGTTTCTGTAAAGCAAAGGACACAGTCAACAATATCCTTTTATTTATCTCCTTTTATTTATCTATGCTATTGAACCCTTGGAGTGTAGCTTGGTGTTTTGGTACATGTATATATGGATATTGGAGAAATTAACAGATCCATCACCACAGGCATTTACTATTTCTTTGTGATGAGACCATTTGAAATCTCCAAGCTATTTTAAAATATGCACTTTCTTATAAGTAACTACAGTCTGTTGTGAAATAAAACATCAGAATTTACTTCTTCTTCTAACTTCGCACCTGTCATGCCCACACTTCCTCCTCTCCTCTCCTGTCTCCCCTTTCTCTCGTCCCTTCCTCTTCTCTCTCATTCCCTTCCTTCTCATCCTCTCCCCTCATGTTCTGGTAACTGTTAGTCTCTCCACTTTACCTCTCTACTTCTTTGAACTTTTCGGGGATGTGCATGTACTGAGCTCCAACCAGGCTTTGTGCCTGCTAGGCAAGGGCTGAGCCACAAACCCAGACCTTAAAAATCTCCTATGGTTCCAGGATCTCGTGGTTATGTTTGCTTTGTGTTCACCATCCTTCATTTTGTCATGCAAAAAAAAAAAAAAGACTATATTGGATGTCCCCGTTTTATTCAACAAATGATTAAAAAGCTTTCTGGGTGTTGGGTATCAAAAGTTGTCCTTTGAAACCTCTCATGATTTAATTGGTCAGTGCCAGGTCTCAAAATGCTTGGGAAGGTGGGAGTGGGGCTTGAGGGAGAGCCACCTAATGCCTCCAGAGAGAAATCATATCCCAATGACCCAGAAGCGGTGGGAGTCACTTCCTGTGCATCCCAGAACATCTGGGAAGGAGCTGGACAGAGAGAAGAAAGAGTGGGAAGTGATGTCTGTGGAGTTGGGATAAACTTGCCCCACATGTGAGATCAATGAGCCTGCCAGGGTGGGCCTCATCCATCCACTGAGAGATTTCAGACTGTGTGAAGGTGTGGTGGGGAGTGGTGAAATTTGGTGTGGATAGAGAAGTTGAGGACGGGGTAGGTGGCCTGATTCGCTGGGCAGAACAGTTTGGAAATTCTAGTTTTGTGTTTTGCTTTCAGATGAGTTTTTACTGGGTTGTGCAGGCTGCACTGAAGCCATTCTCCTGCCTCAGTCTACTAAATTCTGAGATTACAGCCATACCATTCAGCAGGACTTGGAAAGCGTGGCCAGGATCCCCCCTCCCCAATCTGAAGATTTCAGGGACTTTTCGTTGCTCACTTTCACAAGGACCTGTATTTAATGTCATAGCGAGTTAGACCGGGGCGCTGAAGTCTGAATCATTTGAATTGTTAGAATAGTGTGTGAGGGTGGGGGTGGGGAGGGGTAGGGAACCCCACAGCAATCCTTGCCTAGAGTACTACTGTCCCTATCCACTCTTTGTGCAGAATTTTTCATAATCTGAACCCCACACTACTCTGAGTTCCACTTTCCCCAAGAGTGCCCCAAGGAGCTTCTCTGACAACCTTGAGAACAGTCTGCCCTCAGCTTGTGAAGGTCAGCCTGGAGGAATCTAAGAAAAGCCCTGTTTTGGGTGTGATCCCTAAGGCCGAATGTTTTTCTCCTTCATCACGCAGTAGAGGTGTTCATTTTTTCCTTGTGGCCTCAGGAAGCTGCATCTTGGGGACTCTGGCAGCCAGGAGGGTGGAATCAAGCTGGTGAATTCCACTCTTAAGCCGGGTTTAAGAATCTGCCCACGACTGATTCTTCAGCTTCCCACTTAGGAAAAAGTGACTGAGAAGTCTGTAGTGAGGGTGGCTGGGGACACTGATACTGGTAACATGTGCCTGAAGTCAGGAGTCAGAATGTCAGTTCTACCCCTGACAGCTGCTGGGTCTTAGTTCTGGAATCTTAATCCCCACTGAAAAGCTTGCATGAAAGCAGCAGCCTTTAGCAGCTGTGCTAATGGTCTCATCCATCAACCGGTTGTCCCTCAGTCTTTCTCTTGTCAGCTATGCCCCTCTTTTGATGAGAAGTGGATATAAAATCTTAAGAGACAGGTTATTTTTATTTATTTTAATAATATGAGCCTTGAAAAAGAAATTTCAAAGTAGTGGACACTTGGAAAAAATAGGGTCAAACTTGCTGAAGGAAAATTTTATTAAATAAAATGTATCGGGTTGGGGAGAAGGTTCGGGAAAATGCTAGGGTAGAAGCATGAACACCTGAGTTCCGCTGTAGCCAGAACCTGTGGGAAGAAGCTGGGCCTGGGCGCCGCAGCACCTGCTTTCATTCTGGGGAGCTAGAGAAAAAAGGAGCCCCTGGGCATCCCGTCTAGCCGCTCGGTGCGCTCTGAGTCAGTGAGAGCCTTTCTCCAAAAACAAGATGGACGGCTCCCGACACTCGCTTATACCACACAAAAATTTACTAATTCAAAATCGAAAATTTTAATTTAAAAATTGTCAAAAATGTTTGTGATTATTAAGAACAATGTATTTTGAAGTGTACTTATATATTTATGTATGCACATTCTCAGGGTTATTATTGCTGTGAAGAAGCACCACAACCAAAAACAACTTGGGAGGAAAGGGTTCATTTGGCTTAGGCATCCTGAGTCATAGCTTGATGAAGGAAGCCAAGGCAGAAACTCAAACCAGCAGGAACCTGAAGGCAGGAGCTGATGCAGAGGCCCATGGAGGGGTGCTGCTTACTAGTTTGCTCCTCATGACTTGCTCAATCTGCTTATAAATAGAACTGCCCTGGCTTGGCACTGCCACAATGGACTGGGCCCTCCCTTATCAACCTCTAATTAAGAACACACCCAACAGGCTTGCCTATAGCCGTCTTATGGAGGTGTTTTCTCAGTTGGGGCTCCCTGCTCTCTAATGACTAGCCTGTGTCAGGCTGACATAAAAACCAACCAGCACCCATGCATACATGTACATGTATAAGTATGCATATGCATATATGTGCATGTCTATATGTAAGTACACATTTATGTGTCTATGAACATGTATGTATGTGTAATACATACAGGAGTATTTAAACCTAGCTAATTAACAAATGCATTAGCTTCCATAGTTATGTTGTGCTAAGACCTCTTGCTATCCATTTAGCATTTTTCAAGATTAGTAGGTATTGTCACTAGCCAGACTTGCCATGTGTTCTAGTTTTCTCTCTGTTGCTGTGATAAACATCATGGCCTAAAGCACGTTGGGTAGGAAAGGGCTCATTGTTTTACATGTCCCTATCACAGTCCATCACTGAGGGACGCCAAGGCAGGAATTCAAGCAGGGAGCACAGGGGAATACTGCTTCCTGGCGGCTTGCAATCCGCGGTTAGCGAGGCTTGCAATGGGCTGGGCCCTCCCACAACAACCATTAATCAAGAGAACACCCCCACAGACTCGCCTACAGGTCAGTTTATAGAGGCTTTTCTCAGTGGAGATTGATCTTTCCTCCTGAACCACTTTGAATTTCGAGCTTTTCCTGGACCGCTGTATACGACATTGCCCACTATGACCTCAGTCAGCCCAGAAATCTCGACGGAAAATAACCGGTCCTCTGAAGTTCTCTTAGGTTAGGTATGTCAATGTATTTTCATGTTAACAGTATTTTCAGCTAATGATAAGATTTCCTGAGATGTAGTCTAATTGCAAACTGCATATTATTGTTTACAATTGCTAAGGGGGGTGTGGGTGCACATGAAGGAGATGCGTGTGTTAAGAGCTACAGGATGCTGATGTAGAAATCTAAGCTCTAAATAAATGGAGACAGCAGCGGCAGTAGCTGTAAATCAGGAGATGGAACCAAGTTGATGAGTTTGTTGTGGTTCCTACAGGAAGTCCCTTGCCTTTCCATTCTGTGTACATTAGCCTGTTATGAATGTCCCCAAAGCTCTGTCATTGCAGCATTTCCCTGGTGAAAAATTTATTTATTTTTAAGAATCACTTGATTGTCATGAACTCCCAAATGAAAACATCGCACATGTAGATGAATAGAGTCACTCAAATCCTTGTCCAGTCTGAAAAGTGTGTATCCCAACAAACATCTGTGCAGTTCCAAAAGTCATTCTGAAGCTACCGAGTTAGGGTTTCCACCTTCCCTGACAATTACATTTTCGTGGTCTTAACCACCACATAAAAGAAAACCATGATAGCGTTGAAACTGGAGAGCCAATGCGCTTCTCTCAAAGTTCACGTGCCTTGTTTGCAGTTCATTCTCCCTCGTCACCTAATATTCCCCTTTCTTGGATGTAACCTCCCTCAATGATCAGAACCTAAGGAAAAATTCCCCCTAAACTTCTTAACTTTATCTTCTGCTCTGCCAGCACCCTGCCAGGTCCCCTCAAAATCTGCCTCTGGACAGCTTCCAAGTGGCTGCCCCCAGTGGTCCAACCTCCCAGACTGTTTCAACGAGGCTTGTGCTTCCCTAGCACCGGATGGTCCCACATAGCCTGGACAGCAGTGAAATAGCCAGCTACCTCCCGACTTGGCTAGCATCCCAGCTTTCTCAGGTCCCCTAAAGATGCTGACACCCCCAAGAAGACAGAAAACAGTCTAGAGAACACAATACCTTCATTCCTACCTCACCAGCTACCCCTTCCTATTTCCTCATCTTTTTTATAATAAACAAAAGGGAGAAATGTTAGCATTTCAGCATCTACACTGGCCTGCTCTCAGGGACCTAGCAGGACACATCACCAGCAGCTGCCACGATGTGACTCTGCAGCTACTTCAGCCGCTACGTAGAGCACTGCCCCAGTGTGTATGTACTATGTTCTCTTACGGAATGCAAACCCTTCTCATCCCCTTCTATCTTCTCTTCTCTCGCTCAGAGGCTGCCTCTGAACCTCACCCTAATAAACCACCCACTTGAGCTCTGTTGCATCGTGTGACTTCGTGGTGCCCCGTGGCGCCAACCTCCTAAGGTTGCCTTCCATTGTTAAACTATCACAGTTTCCCTTAATGTCTAGATTTTCCACTTGTACTGACTTGATACATTTCATAGCTATTTATGTATTGATTACCTTTCTTTCCCTGTAGAGTGTAAATTCCCTGAGGGCTGTTCATTCTCGGAGACACCCACAGAATTTAGGACAGTACTTGGCACAGGGTAGATGCCTGGTACCTACCTAGAGAGTGAATAAATGAATCAGTCTTTCTGGAAAGACTCCCTCAAAGAGACTCCCTCAGAGACAGATTTCCTTAATCCTTTGTAGCAATCAGAGATCTTTATTAAAACAAGTCCTGCACTCCTGTAGTCCCAGCAGTAGGGAGGTTTAGGCAAAGGAATCTTAAGTTTGAATTCAGCCTAGGCAGCATAGTGAGACCCACCTTGTCTCAAACAAAAGGCCCTACATGACCGATAGACACTGTGTGGGAGGGAGCGTCCAAGGCTGAAGTTAAGAAAAGGTTTCTGGCCTCAAGCTCACAGAGATCTGCCTGCCTCTGCCTCCCAATTGCTGGGGTTAAAGGCTACAAGAGCTAGTTCCAGGACAGAAACCCTGTCTCGAAACCCCACCACCACCACCCCCCAAAAAAAAAGAAAAGGAAAAAGAAAAGGCTTCTGGTTGGCAGAGAGCTTCTCCTGCCTATTAGTGTTGGTCAACTTGAAACAAACCAGAGTCACCTGGGAAGGGGAACCCTCAGTTGGGGAATTGCCTCCATCTGATTGGCCTGAATGCATGTCTGTGGGTGGTTCTGGGTTGTTTAAGAAAGTTGGGGAGCAAGCCGGTAAGCAGGGTTCCTCTGTGGTCTCTGCTTTAGTTCTTACATTCCTGTCTTGACTTCCTTCCCTGGCTTCTCTCACTGATGGACTGTGACCTATAAACCAAACAAACCCTTTCTTCCCCAAGTTGTTTTTGGTCAGTGTTTTATCATGGCAACAGGAAGTAAACAGAGACAGCCCCACACAGCCATACATGATAACAGAAAACAACAGGTAGGTGAGAACTGGCTTGGCCAGCAAACAGTTTTGCAAATAAAAAGACAGCCTGGTTTAGTTTATAAACACGCTGCAGTTTTTATTTAGTCAGCAGTAGGTGAAAAGTAAACGAAGTGAAGCCGGTGACCGGAAGCAGCACATTCTGCGCATGTTCGTCAGCCACTCGGCAGCCTCGGGAAAGGGCGCCTACTCTTCACTTATGACTTTGGTGTGGACCTCTCGGCTCTTCACCCGCAGCTTGTTGACCTGGGACTCGGCAATGTCGGCCCGCTCCTCAGCCTCCTCCAGCTCATGCTGGAGCTTGCGGAACTTGGCCAGGTTGGTGTTGGATTGTTCCTCCTGAGCACGGACAAGAGTTCGGGCAGTTAGATGCTGGGGGGGTCTCTACGTGCCGCCAGGCTGTCTACAATTGTATTCCCTTGTCATGTGCTGCCGATCTGACCTCCAGCCTCAACCCAATTTGTACCCCTCGTGTCAATTTTGACTTGAAGCAAGGAAAAGAGAAATTGGTTTTCAGGTGGAAGAGACCAGTCTTTTGTCAAATCTGCTTACCACCTCCCTGCTTTTTGAAAAGATTTATTTTAATTTTACTTTATGTGTGTAGGTGTTTGGCCTGCATGTGTGTCTGTGCTACATATTCATGCCGTGCCCGGGGAGACTGGAAAAGGACATGGGAATGCAGTTACAGATGGTTATGAGCCACGATGTGGATGCTGGGAATTGAACCTGGGTTATCGGAGAGCGCAGCCAGTGCTCTTAACAACTGAGTGTCTCTCCAGCCCCTTGCTTACCTTTTTCTGATGTGTCTCTTGGGTGAAAAGGAAGAAGGGACCCAGGTACCCTCAAAGACTGCAGTAAGCAAATATTAACAAATAGCTTTGGGAAACCCACTAAACATTGTTTTCTCCTGCATGTAAGACTAATACAGAAGAAGGGAAAGCATGGGACTAAGCTGTAAGTTGCCTCTTTTGTGTGGCTGTTAATATTTTTGTCCTTTCTTCCTTCTTCTCACATATATCTGGAAGAAGGGGGCCAAATAGGGCAAGTGCAGCTGGGGGATCTTCCTGCATTTCTTTGCTGTGCGGTACCGCTGAACCCAGGGCCTCACACCGCTAGCTGTACCGCTAGATCTTCCACCACATTCTCCCAGTTACCGGGATGGATACAGGGAGGAAGGCCTTACTTATACAGTGAGCCAAGAAGTCAGTTGAGGGTGTGTGTGTGTGGAGGGGTGGGGATCCATATTTCACTTTGGGGAATATTTGATTTTGGTATGTTGAGAGACAGGAATTGTTCATCCTGGTGTTAGTGATTCTGTTGTCTGTATTGTTATCAGTTCAGGTTGGGTATTTGGAGCTTTCCCTTTCCCCAGCCTTTCTGCCTAGTAAATCAACATCTCCTCTTGAGGCTTAGCCTACAATTAGCATGGGAGTTTGTGCATTTATATTTGTAAGATCGCAGCCCCCAGAAAATACAGGAATGGCGGATTCTTACAGTGTGCCCTTCTTCCTCACCGAAGGGGTTTTGTTTCTGTTTCTGTTTTTGTTTTTTTTAAACACATTTTCTCCCTGAACAGAGGTTTGTTTTGCTCTATGAAACCTCAAAGACACTTACGGCCTCCTCAGCTTGTCTCTTGTAGGATTTCACCTTCGCTTGTAGCTTGTCCACCAAGTCCTGCAGCCTGAGCACATTCTTGCGGTCCTCCTCCGTCTGAAAGTTTGATTTAAAAAAAAAAAATGTGCGTTCAGTCCCAAGAACTAGTCTCATCACCAGAGCCAAAATAAGTTGCGGGTATGCTGAAAGGGTGCCTGGGGGAAAGCTTGATCAGCCTGGGCTATAGTCACACTTGGAAAACGTGCGCCGGCCTCTGTGCTGTAGAATTCTATGCACCTTGTCCAGTCCTCCCACAGCTATGCTGGGCGAGGCCGCACTAGGACTGCCGTCTTAGTTTCCTTTGCTTTAATGTCTGTATTCTTTTCTCTCTTATGCTGCTTTTCCTCCCTTCCTTTCTTCTCTTCCTCCTTTCTTTCTCTCCTCTCCTCCCTCCCACCTTCCTTCCTCTTACTGCGGATCAAACCTGCGTGCCCCCCTTCTGTGTTGTTTGGTAAAGGCCTCCCTCACCACCCTAGCTCGATGTATGCCTATAATTAGCAACTCTGTCTTTATCCTTGATACGTGCATGGAGTTAACACGCACGTCTGCGAGTGCCACCGAAGCAGTCACCGGGGTTTTCCTTTCCTCTCGGGCACAATGTCTGTGCACTCTGGAAAGCACTGCTCTCACCTGGTAGGTAAGTTCCTTTACTCTTCTCTCGTGTTTCCGTAGCCCCTTCACAGCCTCAGCATTGCGTTTCTGTTCATTCTCAACCTCTCCTTCAAGTTCCCGGACCTGTAACCAAGAGAAAGATGTAGCTCCGCCCCTCCAGTCAGTGCCGGGGAATGTTAATTAGCCTAGGGCCTATTGCAGGTATGGCCAGGGTGTTCCTGACCCCAGGACAAGAAGAGTGTGTCCCCCTGCCCTTCCCAGATTTAGGGTTGAAGGCACCCACCCTGGCCTCCAGTTTCTGGATCTGCTTCTTGCCGCCCTTCAGCGCCAGCTGCTCGGCCTCGTCTAGACGGTGCTGCAGGTCCTTCACCGTCTGCTCCAGGTTCTTCTTCATCCGCTCCAGGTGGGCGCTGGTGTCCTGCTCCTTCTTCAGCTCCTCCGCCATCATGGCCGCCTGAAAAGCAAGTAAATCAAGAAAATAGTGAGCCCAGTGGTGGCAGGCGGCACAGGTGTGAGGAGAATAGGAGCATGGCCCTCACGTCAGTGATGGCTTTCTTGGCCTTCTCTTCTGCGTTGCGTGACTCTTGAATCACTTCTTCCACTTCACTCTGGAGCTGTGAAACATCGTTTTCCAGCTTCTTTTTGGTGTTGATGAGGCTTGTGTTCTGTGGGGAAAAAACGGAAATTTACAAGATTTTCAGACTTAACCACTTGGGATTTATAAATGTTATATTTTTGTCTAACTCAGAAAACCCAATGCAAGCACTTACTACCATGAAGTATTTTGTTTGATGTAGACTCTTAGTCATTTGCATAGTTGAAACCTCCTTCCCGGTACTCAGTCCTTTACTGCCTATCTGCCTTATATAGGAGGACCTCTGAAGTTTTAGGAGTGCCTGTATTGACAGGGTGTGATGGCCCATGCTTGTAATCCCAGTAGTCTGGAGGCTAAGGCATGGGGATCATGAATTTAGGGCTAGCCTGTGTTATATGGGAAGACCCTGTCTCAAGACAAGAACAATGGATGCTCATATGAGTGATCCCCTGTTACTTGTTCTCTCATTTGTTTTATTTATATTATTCTCTGTTTAAAAGTTTGTTTTTTAGTGTGTGTGTGTGTGTGTGTGTGTGTGTGTGTGTGTGTGTGTATGAGTGTAGGGGGACAAAGGGAGAGTTTGTCTTTTGGGGGGATTCTGAACTTGTATTATGAAAACATCTTCTTAAAATTCCAACCCAGTATTCTCGGAGGGGACTATTTGGAAATACTAGAGTGTATATTTTAGTGTCCCGGAGATCCTACCAGGGGCTGCTACTACATTTAATGCCTGAGCAAGAAGGGAGGCTAAGTGCTGGGTGAGGCCTGGGAACAGTAAGCACAGAGCAGCTGAACTCCACCGTGCCACCGACAAGTGTTTCATGAAATGTGTTTCGGTTTGGAGTCAAAGGCCTGTTTACTCAACATTATTCTCCCTGGTTTTAAATAACACCCAAAGCCTAGCCTTATTTCTAAATTCACAAACACTTTTTGGTGAAAAATCTGGAAGAGAAATAGGAATGCTCAACAAAGTCACCTGTCACCCTGTCGTAACTGCGGTGGTGGTTTAGATGCGAGCCCATCCTTGGTTTTACGTATGGACTCGCTCTCTGGACTCCTGACTTAGCCGTGCCCCAGCCTTTGGCTCACCTGGGTGTGGAGGAGCTGCACCCGCTCACTGGCATCCAGCAGCTCCTGCTCTGCAATCTTCCTGCCCCTCTCTGTCTGCTCCAGCGTGGCCCGCACCTCCTCCATCTCAGCCTGCAGCAGGTTGGCTCTGCGCTCCACAATTGCCAGTTGCTCCTTCAGGTCCTCCTGGCCGCGGAGAGCGTCATCGAGGTGCAGCTGAGTGTCCTGTAAGTTAAAAAAAAATGCTTTGCTCTGAAGAGGAGATGGGTACCTAGGAGATGAGCTACAACAGCGTACTGGTGCTAGGAGCAGGAGGTCACTTGCCTGTCTTTTGTATGCTCTTAAGAATGATGGTGGCTCTTGTTTAGTGTGTGAGCAAATCATCAAGGGACAGATCCTTGCTCTATCTCTGCCTTTATCTTGTTGCCTGTCACAGGCATGCCTCTATTCTTTGTCATTTATAGAGCATTTTCTACAAGTTCCACATCATGCATGATAGCTGCTGCCTCACTGGATCCTCACTGCCATCCTTGCGGTGGGAAACTTACTCTTATTATGTAGAGGAAGTAACAGGCCCCAGAGGTGAAATAACTTGCCCAAACTCAGAGAATGACAAAAGGCCTATTTTGTGGAAAGCCTGGGTATTTTCTGTCTTGCCTTTTCTTCATCTTTTGGCTTCTGTTTGTTCTTCTACATATACTTTCCGGAAACTGTTATGTTTTAAGCACTGGCATTTGGCTCCCTTGGTACATTCAGCTGTATAATTTGGCAAGTGGGGGAGTGGCTATGAAAGCCAGTGTTAACTGTCCACTTGACAGACTCTATAATGACCTGGGAGAGGACAATGGGCGTGCCACGGGGACTGCCGATTACCATGACTATGTTAATTGATATAAGAAGCCCAACTGTAATTGCAGGTGGGGCAATTCTGTGAGCAGGGGATTTTGGACTGTATAAAATGGGGAAAGCCAGCCAAGTGCTAGTTCGAGTTCATTTCTCTCTGCTTGGGTGCAATGTGACCCGCCGCTTCACCTTCCCCCTGCCTTGACTTCCCTGCTGTGGTGGACTGGACGGATGACCTGTGAGCTGGAATAAACGCTTACTCCTTTAAGCTGCTTTTTGCCAGGGTGTTTTTTATCACAGCAGTAGGGAAAGTAGTTTAAAACGATGGCTTAATTGTGAGAACGGCAGACAGGTGTGTTCTTTGACTCATCTGAGAGTCCAGTGGCTGTCTACCTTCAGCATGCCTTGGGTGTTCCTGTAGTTCCTCAAGCTCTCAGCAGCCAAGCGGTTGGCGTGATTCAGCTGGATTTCCATCTCATTCAGGTCGCCCTCCATCTTCTTCTTGACTCTCAGAGCATCGTTCCTGCTCCTGATCTCCGCGTCCAGCGTGCTCTGCATGGTCTCCACGACTCTAATGTGGTTTCTCTTCAGCTGGTCGATCTCCTCGTCCTTCTCGGCAATCTTCCTGTCGATCTCAGACTTGACTTGGTTCAGCTCCAGCTGGATGCGCAGGATCTTTCCCTCTTCGTGCTCCAGAGACGCCTTAAGGACATAGAGATCAGTCAGCACTGAGCGGAAGAGAACTCCTTGGCGTCTACTATGAGTTTGTGAGGCACGCTCCTATTGCTGCCATCTTATTGAACTTTAAAGTTAAAGTAATTGTCCTAAGAACCTATGAGGCGAATCATTTTTGCTTATCCGGCTATGGTTTGTATCGGTCAGCTCTGTAAGAAAGGTACTGTGCACTATCTAAAGATTCATGATGGTACTAATAGAATCATCTGATTAATTTTGTATGTAGTATACATAATGTTTTGTAAACTACAGTCTTCATGTGTGCAATACTAATCTGGCATAGAAACTATCAGTTTCAAAATACTTTTTTTCCTGATTATATAGTACATACTCATTATACAATGTGGGGACAATATATAAAAACAATTTCCTATTGTCCCTCACAAAGAGGTAACTATTTTAATGTGGTACATTTTTTTATACTTATTTTTTTAGACAGGCTCTTTTGCTGTGTGGTTCAGGCTGGCCTTGACCTCATTTATGATCCTTCTGATTCACCTATTTCTATCTATTTTCTATCTAATTGAAGTTGTATATGCAAATATGTCTTGCATATATATATATTAAAAGCAAATACTTTTGTCTATCAAAAATCTTTCCCCATATTAATCATACTTTTTGCCTTTTTTCCACTTATTTATTTGATAAATAATTGAGAGACAGAGAGAGAGAGAGACAGACAGAGAGAGAGAGAGAGAGAGAGAGAGAGAATTCAAAGGTCAGAGACAAATCTGTGAGAGTTGCCCCTCTCCTTCTATCCTGTAGGTGTAGGTTATGGAGATTAAACAGGGGGTATAATGTTTGGTGGAAAGTCCTATAGCCCACCGAGCATCTTTGTCTTGAAGTTTTGCTCCTTTCTTTTCTTTATTTTGAGATAGAGTTAAAGAGTTTTTCTGTGTAACAGCTCTGGATGTCCTGGAGTTTGCTCTGTAGACCAGGCTAACCTCGAATTTACAGAAATCCTCCTGCCTCTGCCTCCTGAGTGCTGGGGTTAAAGGCGTGTGCCACCACCACCCAGACAAGTTGTATCTCTTTTAAGACTAGTTTCTTGCCAGGTGGTTGTGGTGCACACCTTTAATCTCAACACTTGGGAGGCAGAGGCATGTGGGTCTCTGTGAGTCCAAGCCCAGCCTGGTCTACAGAGTGAGTTCTAGGATAGCTAGAAACCCTGTCTTACAAAACAAAGAGATTAGTTTCTTGTGGTAAAGTCTAAGAAACTAAATTGATGGGTTAAAGTATTTGTGTTTTTCTCAAATTTATTTTTGTTTTATTTATGTGCATACATGTTTGTGTGGGTGTGTGTCATATGTATGCAGGAGCTCCGCGAGGCCAGGAGATGGTGTCTGATCCTCTGGGGCTGAAGTTACAGGTGGTTGTGAGCCACAGATGTGGGTCCTGGGAACTGTACTCAGGTCCTCTGGGAGAGCAGTAGGAGCTGTCACCAGCTGAGACATCGCTCCAGCCTCAGTGCTGGCATTGCTAACCACTTAATCAACCTATGCACAAAGGTACCATCTTTAAATTGTCTCTGCTCTCCAGTAATGTATTCAGCTCATGGTGCCATTACTCAGCTTGATGCTTTTGCTAGTGTTTGTCTTTGATCCCCACCCCCCAAGAATGTAGTGACATGTACCTCTGCTTCCTCTAAGGCAGCCTGGATCTCACATTTCTCTTGTTCCACTTGTTTCTTTATTTTCTCCAGCTCATGGATATGCTTCCCTCCCTCTGCGATCTGCTCGGTGAGGTCAGAAATCTCCTCTGTGGAAGAACAAATGAGAGGAAGAGGTGGGAATGGTAGCAGCATGGGAGGGTCCAGCCAGGGCTAAGGAGGATGGGGAAGGTGGGCAACATGGGAGGGTCCAGCCAGGGCTAAGGAGGATTGGAAAGGTGGGCAACATGGGAAGGTCCAGCCAGGGCTAAGGAGGAAGGGGAAGGTTGGGACTCACGTTGCAGATTCTTGTTTTCTCTCTTCAGAGTCTCGAGTTGATCCAGAGACTCCTCGTAGGCGTTCTTCACCTTGAACAGCTCGGTGCTGAGAGAACGGGACTCCTTTTGGGAGGACTCCAACTCAGCCTGAGTTTCCTCATACTTCTGTCTCCACTCGGCTAGAACCTAAAAAAACCCACAGATTATCAGCTGGCAGAGGGAGAAGGAAGACCAAATGAAGTTTTTGTAAAGTTTAAGTAGGTTAGACCACCTTGTCGAAGTTCCTCTGCTTCTTGTCCAGGGCAGCACAGGCTGCGTTGGTCCTCTCCACGTCCAGCATGAGGTCCTCCACCTCGTTCTGCAGCCGCTGCTTTGTCTTCTCCAGGGAAGCACACTTGGCGTTCACAGCTTCCACGTGCTCCTCAGCCGCCTGCAGACGCTGAGCCAGCTTCTTCCTGAGAAGTTAGCCAGACTGTCAAGACCTGGCCAGAGCCAGGAACAAAGGGATAACGCTGTGGCTCCTTCTCACTGTCCTGTCCTAGACTGGCAAAAGCATCTGCTCTTCAAAGCAGTGGTCACCAGGCTTGTATTCTACAGTAACAAACTGGAGAGTGCCAAGGTGGGAGCTATTTGGACTCGGTGAAGTCCAAATTTGGAATCTTGGAATGTTACTGGATTCCCACAGGCTGCTGTCAGTGCTAGGTGCCTTAATATATTCAGTGACTTGGAACTTATAGGAATTCTGATTGGGGATGACTGTGAAAACTATTTCCTAGTACAGTATTGTGGATTGGTTTATACTACCTGTCTTAAGTAAAAAAGAAATTGAAGCTAACTAGATACTCTTATTGGGCAAGAATATACCAAATATGTTTGTTTTCTCAGACTTTCTGATTCCTTTCGTGACCCCTGCCCCCAGAGACTAGCTAATTTGTTTAAGCCATGTATGTTTGGACAGTTTAGCTGGGAAACACAGTTGAAGGATAATTTGGACATTTTATGCAGCAGAAGCAAAGGCGAGTTTGACCTTCATTTGAGTGTCCTATGCTCTTTCTTTCTCCCCAGTGGTGTGCCAAGGTCACATCCTTAAGACACACACAAAAAAACCCTTTAAACTTGACACCCAAGAACATGCAATTGAAGGTGCCCTCTGCCTACCAAGACTAAACCCATATCTTATTTAGACCAATTCTCCACACTTTGTACAGTTGAGGGAACCTGATTGTGCATTTTAAGAGGAATGTCTGTCTGCTCAGAGCTTACGAAGATGACCGCTGAGGTCAGAACATCTGGTTGCAGAACCAGCCGTTCCCCTGTTAATAAGTCTATTTGGAAAAACAGTGATGGCGACCTAACACTGCTACGCAAGCTAGGTGAGCGGCTGAATGTGAAGCACTTGACACAGGAACGGAGACGACCAGGAGAGGCAAAACTGGCGCTTGCTTCAGCTCCTGAATTGAAATACACGTGATGAGAAGAAACTGCACTCGATAAATGTTAGCTACTGATATGTTCACATCATCCTCAGCAAGACCACCATCGCTTCTCGTGGGAGTTGCTGAGTTAAGCAGTGCCGGAGACCGTGATTTGTTCTCTTAAATTCCTGCCACATACTTGGCCTCCTCCAGCTCCTCCGTGCGCTGGATGGCGTCCGTCTCATACTTGGTCCTCCACTGGGCCACCTCGCTGTTGGCCTTGGACATGGCCCTCTGCAGCTCAGCCTTGCCTTCCTGCTCCTCCTCGTACTGTTCCCGCAGCAGGTCACAGTCGTGGCGGGAGGACTGCAGGGCGTGGGCCAGCGCGTTCTTGGCCTGCAGAAGTGACAGTCCAGTGATTTCAATTCATATATCCTGTAGTACTTACGTACCTCAAGTAGAATAGAACTGGGCATTCTCGGGATTGATTCGTCAAGATCTATGGTAAAACTCACCTTGGTTTCTTCCTCAAGCTGACGCTTCAGCTCCTCAATCTGCTGGGTAAATGCCTGCTTGCTTCTCGACAGCTGAGAGACTAAGGCGTCTTTCTCATCTAACTGTCGGGAATACTCACCTAAGAACAGTAAAAGGGGAGAACTCAGGGTACAACAATAAGCGGTGTGCAGGTGTATGCATTTTTTATTCATTTTTAAATACTGTTACGGAAATGGAAAATAACAAACAAAAAAGTCAAAATGCAGATTTGCAGGCAGGATTGCCACAGGCGCAGAGCAAACCTCTCTACTTATTTTTGCTTCCCCACACCTGTGTGGTCTGCCTGGAAAAATTCTGATAGTTTGTTGATTTCCCTCTAAAAAACGAGAGCTTTGCTGGATAGGAAGAATCCCGTTCATGCAGTGTAGGTTGTGCGGAGCCCGAGAAGGTGTCCCTACCTGCTTCCGTCTGCAGGCGCCCTCTCTGGGCCGTCAGCTCGTTGATCAGCCGTTGCTGTTCCTCCTCCTTGCTCTTGAGCTCACTCACCTGGTCCTCCAGGGTGCGGCACATCTTTTCAAGGGTTCCCTATGGATCATGGGACAAGGAAGAATCAAAACTGAATACAGGCAGAAAGAAAAGATAAACCCTGATTTCAAAAGTATTAAGATGATTTAATATTAAAAGAATGAAATATAGTTTTAAAAATACGTGAGCTATGAGTAGAAAGTTACGACGTTGGTGCTTTGGCATATGCCAGAATTGAACAGACATGTTACATTTATTATTGGAAACCACCAATATAGCCAATGATGCTGACATTCACTGAAGTGGATTTCAAAGTCATCTTAGTGGGGTATAGTCAGTACTTTTAGAAAATGAAACTTAAGGAATATATTAGGACAGAAAACATTTGAATAAATGGAACAAAATGCCTGAGAACCACATTTGATGCCAGGAACAATGGATGCTGTTTTTCTGGCTCATTGCCCTCCTCTAGAGACAGTGTTCAGTACCTTGGCTTTGGCGACTGTCTCTGCATTACTGCTAAGGTCGTCGATCTCCATCTTCAGCTCGCTCTTCTCCTTCTCCAGCTTCTGCTTGACCCGCTGTAGGTTGTCAATCTGCTCCCCAAGCTCCGCCATACTGTCCGCGTGCTTCTTCCGAAGTGCGGCTGATGTGGCTTCATGCTGCAGGGTAGCCTCCTCCAGGTCCCTGCGAAGCTTCTGGAACTCAGCCTCTCTCTTCTTGTTCATCTCGATCTGGGCAGAAGTGGCCCCACCAGCTTCTTCCAGCCTCTCGCTGATCTCCTCCAGTTCCCGGGAGAGGTCAGAGCGCTGCTTCTCTGCTTTGGCCCTGGAGGCCCTCTCTGCCTCGATTTCCTCCTCCAGCTCCTCAATGCGGGCCTGGAAATCAAACAAGTACACTAACCCATCTCAAATTCATTTCAATTTTCGTGTTTTGGGGTATGTTAAAAAAAAAAAAAACAGAAAGATGAAGGACTGGGCAGGGTTGTCCAGGCCTTTTATCCCAGAACTCAGGATGCTGAGACAGAAGGATTGTTAGTTTGAGATCAACCTGGACTGGATTACATAGCATGGCCCTGTCACAAAACACCTAAAAAAGAAAAAAAAAGAAAAGTGAGACAATTCACCTGCAGCTCCTTGATCTTCTTCTGCAGCTGGGTTTCTACGGCTTGTTCATCTTCGATTTTGCTTATCAAGTTGCTGATTTCAAACTCCTTCCTTTAGACAGAATAGCAGACATATTAAAATGTGAATTATTTGAAAGATGGCATCACATAGAATTCCTCCCGGAGCCCCTACTTTTTAAGCTTCTCATCAAGTTGCTGTTTGTCATTTTCTATGTCCATTGTGGATTCTTGGGCCAGCTTGAGGTCCCCCTCCAGCTTCCTCTTTGCCCTTTCCAGGTCCATCCGAAGCTTCTTTTCCTGCTCCAGTGATCCTTCAAGCTGATGGGAAAGAGAACTCCACTAAAACTGTGATGCATTTAAAGAAATATTTCAAAAGGCCATTTAAAACGTGCTTACATCGTCCACTTGCTGCTCAAGCTTGGTTTTGGCTTTGGTCAGGGTGTTGACTTTGTCCTCCTCTGCCTGGAGGTCATCCAGGGTCTGCTGGTGGGCCTCTTGGAGGGCCTTCTTCTCCTTAGTCAGCTTGGCGATATTTTCGTCCAGGCCCGCCATCTCCTCCGTGAGGTTTTTCACCTTAGGGAGTTAGAAAGAGGTAGTCTCAACAAAAAGGCAGCCCAATTGCTTGGAAGAACCTCCCTGTGGTGCAACCACTAGTGCTCATACCTTGTTCTCTGTGGCATGCTTCTCCTTCTCCACCTTGGCCAGGGTCAGCTCAAGGTCGTCGATGTCTTTCTTCAGCTCTGAGCACTCGTCCTCCAGCTTCCTCTTCTTGGCCGTCAGCTCGGCGTTGATCTCCTCCTCGTCCTCGGCTCTCTCGGTCACCTCTTTGATCTTGGCCTCCAGCTGGATTTTGTTTTTGATCAGCTGGTCGCACCTTTCCTCGGCATCGGCCAAGCTGTCTGCTTCCTGTGGAATCATCAAGACACTTAGATGTCTGTTTCTTATTTTGAAGCTTATTTTTTATTTTTGCACAAAGTATTTAGTGTCCGTCCGAATTCTGTTGAGTTTCTCAGCACGAATATAAAAACACCTCTAATTGACTATTTTATCTGACTTAGAAACATACAACTAATTAAAAAGTGAAACTGGGTGTTTAGAAGCAAAGCAGTGATTGGGCCAGAGAAGGTATGACTGTAGAACTGTATCTAGAAGAAGAGACAGGTTTGCAGACAGGGAAGTCTTATCTCCAAACATCCTCAAGTGTTGTCTTGGGAAAGTTGCTTTCCCTCCTAGTTTTTCATATATAAAGAAAGAGGTTATGATAAATCATTTCTGAGAGCTCTTTAGTTGTTATAGTCAAAGATGTTGATTTAGTGGCATTGGTTAGTTTTGGAGTCAATCGTTTTTATCAAAGTATTAGTTGTCAAATAGAATTAAAAACCGATATAAGTAAAAAGTAAATTAAATACATTTCCACACAACAGCCTTCTCAATTCATCCAAACATTTATGATGGTCCATAACAATACTACAATGGCTTGAAGCTTCCATTTCTATTTAAAGGATGACTTATTAGCCTCAAAATGAATTTCGAAATCTATAAGAACAAGTAATTCTGAGAAATGATATCACCCCACAAAATTCTACAAGTAACTAATTAAAGAACTCAAAAATACAGCCAGGAATTTCCGAGCTTACTCTGCCTTGGGCCTTTCTCTACCTCCTGCAGTAGTTGTTTCGTCTCAATGTTTCAAGTGACTGAGGCCGAAGATGTCTCAGGTTCTTGTTTTTCTCTTTTATAGTGATAGGCTCAGTGCAGATTTAGTCTTACTGGTCTACCAGGAAAAGGGACAGAGAGGATCTGGTCCTAAGCATCTGGAAAACCATCCCTCTCGTATTGTCTTCCTAACACCGTTGGTCTTGTTGACCAAGGAAATGGGAGGTTATGTCTGGCTGAAGTGCTGTTGCTAAACTCACTTCCCACCGTGGCTACAACTTCTTCCTGGACTCATCGCCAGTGGCATAAAGAGACTCCTTCATCCTTTTGGAAGAGTTGGGGAGGATGCCCTGCGCTGCCTTCCAGGGTAGTTCAACTAGAGCAGATGCAAGTATGTATACTTACTGAGTTAAATCTCGAGGGTTAGGAAAGGAGGGATGTCTTATTATCTTGACTTCTTCTTTATTCTCTTTTAAAGACAGGGTCTCTCTACAGAACCCTGGCTGTCTTGGAACTCACTATGTAGACCTACTGGTCTTAAGCTCACAGAGATGCACCTGCCTCTGCCTCTCAAGTGCTGATTATCTTAATTTATAAGATGGTCTTAAGCACTTGGGGCTTTTTTGTTTTGTTTTATTTTGTTTTGTTTGAGACAGGATTTCTCTGTAGTCTGGCGCCTGTCCTGGAACTCACTCTGTCGACCAGGCTGGTCTTGAACTCACAGAGATTCTCTTGACTCTGCCTCCCGAGGGCTGGGATTAAAGGCGTGCGCCACCAGCCAGCACTTGGATTTCTTATTTCTATCCTGGAAGATTTTATTGTTGTTTTGTTTCTTTGCTTTGCTTTCTTGTGTTGGGCTAAGGACTAAACCCAGAATTTTGAGCAGATGGCAAAATGTTGTATCAGTGGGCTGTGTCTCTAGTCCTTTTTCACTTTTTATTGAGACAAAATCTTACTCTGTTGCTGAGGCTGGCTTTGAACTTATTTTATAGCCTAGACAGTCCCTGACTGGGGATCCTCCTGATTTGGCCTCTGGAGTAGCTGGCGTTAAAGGCCTGTACAGGTAGGCTCAGCTCAGAATTATGTTTTTAAGGCTGGGACAAGGCAGCTAAAGACAAAGAGGTAAAATATTTGAGTAAGATTTGGGAATACAGCTTTAAACTGCTTGCTTAAAAGTTGTTCAATTTTGTGATGTTACTGAATCTTGCCTTTCCCCTGTGTAATGTGGAAGTAATTGTAGCTTTCCTTCTCAACACAATATTGAAAAGTAAGCAAGGTACTAACAAAATAAAGCCACCATTGCCCCTCCAAAGATTTTTTCCCTCAAGTAAAGTCCCATGTTGTAAGTGATAGTCTCCAGAAGGCCAGGCAGGGCCCTGGAGCATGATGATGTGACGGGTTCCCCTCAGACCGCTCACCGATTGAACCTGGAGTTGCAGGTCATTTTTCTCTTTGAGGAGAGTGACCATCTTTTCCTCCAGCTCCTTCCTCTTTGCCTCCGACTTGGCGAGCTCATCTTTGGTTTTCTCGAACTCCTCCTTCATGTTGGCCATCTCCTTCTCGGTCTCCGCACTCTTCAACAGGGGTTTGATCTTGAAGAAGAGCTTCATCCAGGGCCAGTGCTTCACATTCATGAAGGCGCGGACGTTGTACTGGATGCAGAAGATGGCTTCTCTGGAATGTGGGAAAAGGTGGTGTAATTGTTTGACTGGCAGCAATGTGATTGACATTTATCGCAGACAACAGGCTTTTCCTGTACCGACACATGTTCATTCGCACAATCAGAGTTAGTCTGTAGTCCTCAGTGTCAGCTACTTTGCTAATATGGTGTTATTCCTAAGGAGCAATTGAGCATGCTCAGCCCCTGGTGAGCTGCCAAAGACAGCCTGAGCCTGGAGGGCACAGATTGTACTGTCTGAGCCACTCCTGCCGCAGAGAGCTCACACATAGGAGAGTAGTGGCTAGGAGGGCATGGCCATTGTAATTGGATTGTGCTGTCCTGCTGCCGCCACACAGCTTCGAGCTGCCAGCCGAGGAGCCACGTGCTGGATGATTTGTCTCCTCTCAGTTCGGCCACTCTTTCCTTCAAATCTTCCCTCTTTGCATCACCTCTGGATTAGTCACACTTCTCTTCTTAGTGTCTCCAGATAACGTACTGGCTCTTCTAAATTCCTAGAGTGAACTAGTCCTGCCAGTTCAGTAAGTTCATTAGCATCGGAAGGCAATTTTTTAGCAATGATTAAGCTCCAAAATTCTTCCATTTAAATAAAAAGTTGAAGTAGTAATATTGGTACAGGATTTCAAACGGTAGCAATGAGCCGGCAAGGTCTGGCTGGCATATAGGAACATGCGGGCATCTTTAAGTTGATTAGCATGCAGTTTATTTTATTACTATTAGCTCCGTTTCTCAGAATTCTGACTCTGAGAAGGTAGCTACCATGGCTCAAGCTATGATAAAGATGGATGGGAAAAAGAAATAACCAAAACTCTTGTAATGCTAACCTGAAAAATACAGCTGAACAAAATGAGCAAAATGGGGGCATGGCTAGTAGCTAGTGCGATGTGCAAAAATGCTGCGTAAAAAAAAAAAATTGTTTGAAGTTAATTTGGGAGAGAAGAAAGGGACTTGTGACTAGGTAGATATAAGTGACGGACGAGGTCTGCACAGACAGGAGACTAGGAGGTGAGCGGGTTATCTAGCGTGCCTGGGAAAGGCTGTGTGGTTAGACAGGAAATATACGATAGAATATCTCTGCTATGATATGATATCACGAAAGATATGATAGAATAAAAGGCCTTGACAGCCAAGCCAAGCAGCTTGGATTTGGCGTGGGATCCCACGGGGAGCTGGGAACAGAAACGAGGGTGATGAAAGCTGCTTGCTGCAGACCGTTTCTGTGTGTCAGCTGGATAGGGAATGGAGCAGGAGAGAAGTTCTGGGAAGCTGAGCCTGAAGGGCGACACTAAAGTTGACCTGCTCTAGGGGTGAAAGCTCACGCTAATTGAAGAATGAAAGGCTCAGTGCACGGGGAAGGCTGATGGAGAGTCCCCGGGGACCCCTGTGATCCCACTGCTGCTCCCAGCTGTTACCTCCTCTGCAGCATCTTCTGATACTCGACTCTCATTAGGTATCCCCTACAGACCGCTTGCGTTCTTGTTATTATCTGGGCCAGCTTCTCGTCTCTCATTTCTTCCAGGAGACCCAGGAGGCCAGCTTTGAAGAAAACCTGGAGAGGCAGAAAATCACGAGTCATCCCCACACTTCAGCAGGCACAGAAAGGGCTGTGGGTACGTGGGTCAGGCGTACAGGAGTCGCAGCCATACCTTGGTATGTCCGAATTTATACTGGGTGTGGTCAATATCAATAGAGCCCAGGAGCTTCTCCGAGGCCTTCTTGCTGTCGATGAACTGTCCCTCTGGAATGGCACTTGCGTTTAAAACTTTGTATCTGTTGCATCAAACACAGAAGGAATGGTCAGAAAGGGGCAATCACTTGCCCAGTGGCCACCAGAAAAAAAAAAGTACTTGCTTAAATCCCAGAACAAAAATGGAAGTAGAGATCTAATGGTTCTCTAAGATCAGGTTGTGACCCAGCCTATTATTCTGTCCTCTATCACAGGACTGAATTATTTGACTTCTCATTTGCATAAAGATGCTAAGTAGGAGACACGAACTGTAAGGAGCAAAGCACAGCAACTCGGATGATAAATACCCATAGCATCCAGCGTCATCCAGCCAAGAGGACTGACCTCTGTTTGAAGTCCCCGTACAGGATCCTGCTGGGGAAGCCCTTCCGGCAGATGCGGATGCCTTCCAGCACACCGTTACACCTCAGCTGGTGCAGGACCAGTTCGTGCTCCATGGCACCTGGAAATAGAGAAAGGAGTTAAGCCCTGGATACTGGACTTTCAGATGGAGCCTGCTTTGTTATCCGTGTTCCGAGTCTTACCGGGGGTTTTAGTTTCATTGGGGATGATACACCGTACAAAGTGAGGGTGTGTACTTCTCAGGTTGGTCATCAGTTTGTTTAAGTTTTCCTAGAAAGTGAGACAGAAGGGTCTTGAGAAAGTTGTGTTTTGAGTTTCCTTTTCTTTTTCTTGGTGAGGGAGGTAAAAATTACCCAGCACACTCTGGGCTACTGGACATTGGCGTATGAGGCTTTAGTTGCTGTGTATTTGGAAGGCTTCAGTATTTAAGCTGCTAAACAGCCAGAAAGTCAAAGTATTGGAGATAAATGCAGATTACCAAGGTAACCATTGTAACACCTAGGTCCAGACAGCAAAGCCAGTCGCCTCCATACACAGACAGAATTCTCAGCCAGCACCAGAAAACAAAGACTACAGGCTCCCTAGGGAGTCAGCTGATGCTGTGCCCTTCCCATGTCTCCCCGGGCCTCATCTGAAAATGGTGAAGACGATCTCTGTGGCCTCTTTCATTTTCCAGCACTCATAATGTTCCCTATAGCTAGCAATTCTCAGTGACAACCTGGGTTAGCAGTCATGTCAATCTGTGCTTTACTTCCTTCCTTTTTTTTAAAAAAAAAAATCATCCACAGTGTCTTCTAATTTCTTGTTTTGTTGTCTGAAGAGTGTAGAAATGTGAGGCGATATAATTTTGTGTGGGTGGATCTTGGGTGCCTGAAAACATTTTCCATCTAAAGTACACGGGAGAGGGTTTATCCTAAAAATGAAGTAATTGACTATGACAGGGAATGTTTCACTTATCCATAGAGAACACATGTGTCTCTCACTTATGCTTTTTTTTTTCGCATCTCAGTCATTAGGAAATCAAAACAAATAACTTGGATAGCTAAGCCTGAAAAGACCTTTCCAGACAAGTTGACAAAGCAGCCATCTGTCTCGCTGGATAGTGCAGATCAGAGTGAGATGGGAAAAGAATAGGAACAAATTTCCTCGGTAGGTCACACCTGCGTTTTAGTTAAAAGCAATGAGGCATGAAAATCCTCACAAGCAGTCCTCGGGGTAAATATCTTACACGCTCCTCTCAAGGAGAGCCTTGCTGCAGAAGAATTATAGCTGCATTATGGAAATGTGCACGGATATAATGGAAAAGCTACACTGTTTTGTAAATAGAAGTCTTATTGTTTTATAGTTAACCATCCATTCAGGGCACTAGACTTGGTTTCAGGTGGCTTTCATCTTTTCTAAAGATGTCCAAGCCATCTCAAGGTGAAAGGTGTTTTGGTGAGAGAATCTTCTAAAGAATGTATCTCTTGTTCATTTTCAAAGGAAATTTGAACCCTGGCAAAGTGACACATGCCCAGAATCCTGTACTCAAGAGTCTGAGGTAACAATTTCACAAGTTCAAGGTCAGCCTGGCCTATGTGGGAAGATCCTATCCCAAAGAAAACAAAGGGAAACTCAAGAACATCTTCAAACGATACTGTCAGTGAGATAGGAATGCAGCCATCACAGGGATAACATTGAGGGTCAGAGGTGCTTCCTTTAAAAGCATCCTTATTGTTGGCATTTAGTGTGTGTGTGTGTGTGTGTGTGTGTGTGTGTGTGTCCAAGAAGCTTCTAAGGACATGTGGACATTCTCGAATGCTTCAGATAATCATAATAAGGAATAAAGAATAAAGCACCCATCCCTACCCAAGTATGGCTTTAGATCTATCCTGATGAGAGTGAATATCTAAAGTGATTCCTATCACCATGCCATTCCCTTCTGATTTATTCTAAATACTATACTTACAATCCATAGAAACTGAATATATTTTTCCAGTTTAAATTTATACTTTACCCTGAAGAGGGCTGACACGGTTTGGAAAGAAGAACCCTTCTTCTTAGCCCCTTTTTTCGCGCCGCCATCTGAGATGAAAAGAAAACCCATCAATAGTGTAGACTCCCAGAGGCCAGAGCAGCATAGAAACATTCTAGGGGAATAGTTTGATTAGATGAAGGACATAGAAAGTACCTGCTTCAGCGCTGGCGTAGGTGGAGAAGAGACTGGCCAGAGTTTTCATGGCTGACTTCTGGTACAACCCCACCACGGTGTCATTCAAAGGGTCCTTGTTCTTGTCCAACCAACCAGTGATGTTGTAGTCTACAGTGCCCGCATAGTGCACCAGCGAGAAGTGGGCTTCCGCCTTGCCTTTGGCAGGCTTGGGCTTCTGGAAGTTGTTGGACTTTCCTAGGTGCTGGTCGTACAGCTTGTTCTTGAAGGAGGTGTCTGTCGCCTTGGGGAACATGCACTCCTCTTCCAGGATGGAGAAGATGCCCAGTGGCTGAATTCAAAAAGTAGATCTATGTCAACCTCACTTTTCTCAATGGGTGCAGACATGGTGGCTGCCATTTGATTTATAAGCACCCCCAATTAGTTATAAATGCAGAGTAAGTCAGGCTTCGTGCTCAGACAGCCCCTTTGTCGTTCCTAGAATGACTTTCCCAGCATCTCACCTCTCATTCCATCTGTAGCATTGGGGTCAGTTAAAAGAGTAGTTGCACACAAATCCCAAGGAATTTGCAGGTAATTTGTTAAATACTTTTAATTATCATACCTCCCCCTTGTTAAATGAATAAATTTTTGTCAACGTTTTAGCTTGCTTCAAAAAGGATATACCGGAACTGGGAAAGTAGCTCAGCGGGTAAGCGTGCACGCTGTGTAAGAGCCCACATAAAAGCTAGGCATGGTCATGTGCCTACCTGTAGCCCCATTGCTGTAGGGCAGGTAGAAGGTCACCAGCCTAGTAGAGGCCTGGACTCAAGAATGTGATAGAATAAGATACCTAGCATCCTTCTCTGGTATCCACATGTGCACAAATGTATCTGCATGTGTTTGCATGTGTGTGTGTGTGTGTGTGTGTGTGTGTGTGTGTGTACACTCACACACTTCTGTCTGAGAATAATATTTGACTCCATGCACAGTAAGAAAAAAATAGTATAAATAACCCAAGCACTACTTAAGATATTTTAGATGTCTAGTCTCCTTAAATACAGATTATTAAGGAGTACAAGCAATTTGACCTCTTGATTTCTGGTGTGCTGACTGCATTGTCTCTGCATCAGTTTTTATTTAGGAAAGCATTTATTACTGTTAATGACTTCCTGGACTCTAATGGAGGCAGATGAGAGCTAGCGAGAGTGGTCCTAGTGAAGCCGACGGTCACACATGGAGTGTTCACAGCTGCCTTTAGGCTGGATAGGACTCAGGATTAGGACACAATGGAGGAGGAGCTAAATGAAGCTAACCCCTTCCAAAACCTCCTTGTGTAGAAGTTGTGAAGAGGAAGTGATTTCTAAATAGTGCTCTTCCAGTTTGTTCGGATCTCAGGCAACGGTAATGCTCTGCAGGATTCTTTAAGACATCTGAGAGTCATCCTCACAGATAGACCCTTCCAAGAAAGCCATACGAACCTTCTCGATGAGCTCGATGCAGGCGGCCAGGTCCATCCCGAAGTCGATGAACTCCCACTCAATGCCTTCCTTCTTGTACTCCTCCTGCTCCAGCACGAACATGTGGTGGTTGAAGAACTGCTGCAGCTTCTCGTTGGTGAAGTTGATGCACAGCTGCTCCAGGCTGTTGAACTACACAGAGAAGCAGAGATTTCCCAGGTTAAGTGGTTTATAGGAGCAAAATCTGCTAATGGAAATATTCTTTATGGGAAATAATCTGAACAGAATGATAAGGTTAAACTTTAGTATTTACGCTAATTGCTGTTGGTTCAGCATTCCCAGGGATAAATACCTTTCTCATGAAGGCTGGACATTCTTTAGGTACTCAGGTATCAGGTACACTACAACTTTCCTCCTTTCCTTCCTTTTTTCTTTCTTCCTTCTTTCCTTCCTTCAGTTCTTCCTTCCTTCTTTTCTTACATTCTTCCTTCTTTTCGTTCATCCTTCTCCTCCCTCCCTTCTTCCCATCTTCCCTGCCTCCCTTTTATCTTCCTTTGGTTTTTGAGACAGAGTCTCAGCTCTGGCTGTCCTTCAGCTCACTATATAAACCTGGCTGACCTGGAAGTCACAGAGATCTATCTGTCTGTTTCTGCCTCCTAAGTACTGAGATTGCAGGGGCACACTACCATGCCCAGAGAATCTACCTTCCACATTTTATTTATCGTCTGTCTGTCTGTCTTTCTGTTACACTACAGTTCTAACAGAATCTACTTTTTTTTCACCTGTGAAAATACAAAGACAAGAATGTATAGCAAGGCACAAACATGGCCCTGTGCTTTATGATTCTGATGCAGAAGAGAATGGGAAAGTGATTTATTAGAACAGCTTGCTAGCAGAGGTGGAACTGTCTGTTCTCCAATTCTAGGAGTGTTAACACTCTTATCTTTGGCTGTCAAGCTATTAAAGGAACTTATGTTAAGACATTTAGTTGATGTGTAAGATGAAATGGACAGTTTGGTTTCTTTTCTGTTGACATCAAATACCCCCTTGTCTGATCTATGAAAGTAGAGATCTGGTGCAGTATAGCAGTTGAAGATCTGAGAGTCTTTGCAACCATTTACTCCCTCTTTACCCAGGATAAAGCAGAAGCCTGAACACGAAATCGTTTATGTGAGAGGTAAACCTGGAAGAAAAGAGGCCAGCACTTATGGCTGGGCTCCTGCCTCTGGGCTTTTTCCCTTCCATGCCCAGGTATCAATGCAAGATGCCTTGCATAGGTACCAATTGCTGCAGACAGTTCCTATCTTGTGTTACATGCTTGTGGAATCTTTAGCATGTTTGATTTTCATTGTATATCCAAATTCTGTTGTTATAATAATGGTAACATTAACTTCTCTTTATTGAAAGTTTAATTAAGCAACATTTTGAAATCCCTAGAATAGTATCAAAAATATACCGGCTTATCAATAAATTTAGCTATTATTGTTATTATTTTCTATTATCTCTTAGATATTTTGGTACAAACTCTTATACTAGGCTCAGTGTTGAAGCAAATAATATGAATAATATAAATGATTATCACTTAGTACATCAAAATTCCAGATTGTGTCCCTCAGTTTTTATTAATGTGAGGATGACTTACATCAAAGATCTCAAAGCCAGCGATGTCCAAGACCCCAATGAAGTACTGCCTGGGCTGCTTGGTGTCCAGCTGCTGGTTGATGCGGGTGACCATCCACAGGAACATCTTCTCATAGACGGCTTTGGCCAGGGCACCCACTGCATTGTACACCTTTGTAGATACAGTAATAATTGTTAGTGTTCTTAAACTGTGTCATGTAGGCCTCGGTGTGTGCTTCACAGAGGACATGCATTCACCTGCTGCACCGTCTGGCCCTTGGTGACGTACTCATTGCCGACCTTGACCCTAGGGTAGCACAGGGCTTTGAGCAGGTCAGCAGAGTTCAGGTTCTGGAGATAGGCAGCCTTGTCAGCCACTGTGGTGACATAAACCAAAAAAAATGTTTAGCATTTAACATTTATCCTCATCCCTTTGTCTTTCTCCTATCTAATTACTCTGTTACTTAGGAAAGAAAACTTTAAATAATTTCAGATAAAGTCAAATAAGTTTCTTTGTATGTATATTAAGATGCCTGGTTGCCACTGAATAGTTGATCATAGCGACTTGTTGCAAGTAGGATTTGAGAACACTTTCATTAACCATAAATGTGTAAACAGTGATTATTGTGATGTTTTGTTCAAGGTCTGCAACATGGTCCTTCCCTCTAAGACTTCAGGTATTGCTGGAAGAGAAAGATAAACGTACCATGACACTCACTGTTAGGGAGGGGAAAAGACCGAATACTTGGACTCTTATGCAGCTTTTACCTCTCTCCATTTAACCTGACTGGACCAAAGGTACTTACTTTTTTATCTGAAAAAGTGGGGGTAAATTAAACTGGGTGATCTTCTTTAAAAGTATGTGTAATGTTATATGTTGGTCTCAAAGGAAAAGTCAGGAGAAAACCGAGGGAGAATTGATGCGGGAGAATTGTCTGTATTCTGTCAATCATATTTTAATAAAACGCTGATTGGCCAGGTAGGCAGTATAGGCGGGAAAACCAGAAAGGAAGTAGAGGCGGGGCAATGAGAATAGGATAAGGCTAGGGAGGAAGAAACTCCCTCCGCCACTCCTGCGCAGACCACCGAAGAGGCAACATGTAAGCTGACAACTGAAAAAGGTAGTGAGCCGTGTGCTAACGTAGATAAGGATAATGGGGTAACATAAGTTATAAGAACTAATAAGTAGCCTGACCTAATGAGCCAATCAGTTTATAATCTTACGAAGTCTTGTGAGTGATTTTCTTTGGGCTTGCCAGTTGTGGGGTACTGGGCGGGACAGATACCCCAACAAGCCAGCCCTCGTGTTACAGAGAATGAAAGAAGGAGAGGGAGAAGAATGTCAGGCTATTTTGGTTGGGGAAGATTTGGGGGCAGGGGAATAACTGAATGGTGGTTCCTCTGTACTGAATGCTTTTTCATATGTAGAGCACATGATCTTTCTTTGTCAGTTCCCTTTGTATCTTACTTGCTTGCTGCCCTTGAGGGATTTACATACAGACAACACCTACATACATACAGATATGCCTAGGAGCACCCTCACCTCTCACCCCATGCAAAGATCCTCTGCTGCTAGCTCCTAGGCTTTTGTAGCTAATGCTAAAACAATATGTAAATCTGTTGTGTATACCTACCTACCTTTGCCAAGACAAAGCAGGGATATTATTCCACCTCATTCTGTCTCCAGTTCCCTGGCCCTCGGTTGAGCTCCTATGTGGCCGTTGGGGTTTGTTATAGCTTATTTGAATCGGCAGTGATGGTGAGGTGATGGAGAATGAGAACTGAGGTGGGTGAGGAAGGCATGTGTATAAACAAATGTGCACTCGTCTTCAGAAGTGCAGTCACAAGGAGACGTGAGTTTCGGGTGGACGTCAAAGTGTTTCAATTCGAAAATTCTGCTACCCAAACCTAGTTAGAGGGTCTCTGGGTACCTTCAGTGCCATCTGGCTCAGCTTGCTCCTCTCGTTGCTTCTGCTTGAACTTCATGTTCCCATAATGCATCACGGCCCCTGTGAGTTTATAGATGGACACTTTCTCTTCGGGTGAGAAGCCCAGGATGTCAATGGCACTCTACCAGGAAAGATGAAAGGGCAGAGGTTAGCATGGAAGACACTATTTATGAGAATGTATAATATACACCGAGGTGAGCACACCTGTGTAGAGTTTGCTGCTTCCATTCATATACATAACTGGCTTTTTTTTAAAAAAAATGTTTGTATATTGTTATGACTTACGTCTGTGGCCATCAACTCTTCTTGGTCATCAATGCTGGGCACTGTGATCTCCCCCTGACTGACAAAGGCGTAGTCATATGGGTTGGTGGTGATCAGGAGCATTTCTGGGTACACAGAACGAAGGGCATATGTTTTAACATGAGAAATTGTTATTATAAACTTTAACTTCCATCCACAAATTTAAGTTCTCACCAATTAGTTCTGGCTTCTTATTGGACGTGATCTGATAGAAAATGTGGTAGCTCCTCTCAGCTTTTAGCTGGAAAGTGACTCTAGACTTCTCCAGAAGATCTGGAAAGAAAGAGATTGAACTAGAAGAACAATCTCTTCTTTCGACATACTGTGAACTTTAGTCTCCAAAACTGAAGATGCTACTTTTGGCTCCAGTGAGGCTTCGTCATGATTCTCCTCCTGCGGTTATGTATTAGAACCGAAACGCCTCTGACAGCTGGTGTGCACCTTTCCGTGCAGGTGCAGCCACTGCAGTACACGTCCCTGGGACAAGTTTTAAATGAGGGAATCCATGGCCTCTGTGTGTTAGCTGACCTCTAGTGTCCCCGGATCACCTCACATCATCTGTGGTGAAAGTCTACCTTGGAGTGATATATTTACCAAATCACAGCCCACCCATAGGTAACCATGAGGGTAGAAATTAAAGTTGATCTTGAGGTTTGGAAGTTCTCTGAAAGATGAGAGGGTACCACCAGCCTGAGATTGAGGTACAGGGTACGGAGAGTGAACGGTGAGGGAGTCTGACAATAGCTCACAGACAACTCTGGTGGTAGACTCTTAGCATAGAAAGTTTTGCAGAATGCCCCTGCAACCAAATTGGCTTGCTTCCCCATTTAGATTTTTCAGCAGGTCTGTTACTCACATGTTTCAATATCTGCTGATGCCAGTTTCCCGGTGGTACCAAAGTGGATTCTAATAAATTTGCCCTGGAAAAGATAACGATGTGTTTACCATTAACATTGAAGCACACAGAGATAAACACCTGAAACATTTAGATATGATGACCACAGCAAGTAAAGACAGAAAGGGTCGCTTTGTGACCAAGAGACTTACAAAGCGAGAGGAGTTGTCATTCCTCACGGTCTTGGCGTTGCCAAAAGCCTCCAGCAGGGGGTTGGCACTGATGATCTGATCTTCCAGAGTCCCCTGCAAGGGAAAGATCAATCCTTGTATCTGGGGATCCAGACTTCTAGGCACCCCAGCAGAGTCTGGATCCTTGTTCTAGCTACCAGACCCACCTGCATTTTGCCAGGCTCCTCCTTCTTCTTCTCCCCAGTGACTGCAATGGTGGCAAAGTACTGGATGACACGCTTCGTGTTCACAGTCTTCCCGGCCCCGGATTCTCCACTGTCAAACACAAGGGAATGGAGATCAGAACTGTGGCACATACCTCTGATGGTTGAGACAGACACTGCCTACAAGGAAGAAGAAAAAAGTCACGTACGTGATCAGGATGGACTGATTCTCGCGATCTGTGGAGGGAATAAAGACCACCAGTCAAAACAAAACAAAGAAAAAAGCTATGCGTATTCAACATAAAGCAATGAAGTCAGGTGAACCCAGACTTGATCTCTTCAAAGATGGTTCCTGTGACTTCAACTTTGGGTGTAGTAGAAGTAAAATTCCTGAAAATGAGAGGCAAGGAATCATCTGTTTCTCTCTTTTTCCACTTTATTTTTTTTTTGTAAAATACATATAACATGAAATCTACCACCTTTTCATTTTTGCATGTGTCTCTGTGTGGACACACGTATGTACGTATGTAAGTGCATGTGCACCTGTGTGTGTGTATACACACAAGGTTCCTACACTGGTATGAGGAGCCTTCCTCGATCGCCCTGCACTTTATCCACTGAGGCAGGATCTCTCAGTTAGACCTGAACCTCACAGGTACAGCTAGTCTAGCTAGCTGGCTTGTTTGGAGAATCCCCACCCATGACTCCCCAACACTGATTACAAGCAGGCTTGGGTCCAGGCTGCATTTGCTTGGGTGCTAGGGATCCATAGTCTGTTCCTCAGACTTATGTGGCAAGCACTCTCGTCATGGAGCTGTGAAGCCGGTTAGATTCACACCATCTTAAGTATGTAGTTGTGTGGTATTACGTTCCCTCTGCTGCCGTCAGTCCCTTCCACTTCCAGACCTCTTTTCATCTTGTAGAACCCGCCCTCTGTAGCCATTACATAGTGGGTCCCCTGTTTGTTCCATTCCTCAGGAGCTGGCAACCCCTCCTCAGCTCTCTGTTGACAAATGTGACTACTATCAAGCCCTCATCCAAGCAGAATCACACAGGGTTTGTCCTGGTGACTTTTTCACTTCACACGTCCTCAGGGTTTGTCTGTGTTTTGGCACTGTCGGAACTGACTCTTTTAAAAAGAAGAGTAATATTCCATTGTATGAATATCCCACTCTTGGCTTAACTGCCCGTCCGCTGGTGGCTGTGTGGGTACCTTGCATATTTTTGCTGTTTTAAACGATGCTGCCGTGACTATGGCCTACAAAGTGCTCTCCGAGTGTCTGCTTCAGTTCTTTTGGCTATTGTCCCAGAAGTGGGGACCATGGATCAGACCCTAATTATAGTCCAGTTGCTTGAGAACCACGTCACTGTGTTCTGTAACATTGTGCCATTTTACACCCCACAACAGGGGACGGCCTCCTCATTTCTCCACCTCCTTTCTAATACCTCCTATTTTCTTTCTTTTTTAATCATAGCCATCCAAATGTGTGTGGGGTTATACTTTATTACTATTTTCAAATGATGTTATTAGAAAATGTAAACACACTTAAGAACAGAGACTATGATAATGAGACCCTGGGGTGGCCCATCTTCTAGAGGAATAGTCATTAGTATTCGGCCAGTTTCGTACCCTCTCTATGTTATTGAACCTCACTCGATCATTCTAAAGAAACCTCAGGCACCGGGCCATTTTTGTTGTGAGGAATAAGAGTCACAGGATTGTGAAGTCATTAGGAACATCAGATGTTGCTTAGGCGAAGTCTTCTGCTTACCAGACAGGAAGGCTGAGACTCAGAGAGGAGGAAATGGTTTTTTAAATATGAATTGCAGACCTGGATAAGGCTGCAGATAATCAGGCCTTTTGGCTCCCAGGAGACATTTGCTCAATTTCTTGTTCTCTGTCCAGCCTTTGGTGTCACTCATTTGACTTCTGGTGATGTCAAATAAGAAATGCTCTGAAGTGATACATGTTTGCTTTTATTTATTTTTATTTTCCTTTTAATATTATAGATATTTACCTATGTATTAATAATATATTTGTATCACTTTTCTAGTCCATTGACTCTGAAATTCTGTATTGATAGAGTGTGGATGTTTGAGAAATCTAAGTTTAAAAGTATTTCCAGAGAAAATCAATGCAAGTCTAGATGTTATTTAGATGTATATACAAACTTAGACTTGAAAATATCTTAGGCTTCTATTCAAGGAAATGGGTTTGGAATTTGATTAATAAGAGGCATTCCCTAGTATGAATAAATCATGGACAATCAGATTGCACCCAGTGGGAGAATAGACAAGAAAACAGTCTCCTGGCCTTTCAGGTGATGTTCAAATAACACTAAGCAGGCCAGTGCCATGCTTTTGCATCGTTTTGTATGAAAAGCATCTTTGGAAGCCTGGATGACTTTAGATTTAGGGTGGCCCCAAAGCCTGGAGAGTTGTTTAAGGGGAGGGGTGGCATACATCGCAGCACTGAGAATTGAAGCCTCTGACGGGAGCCTGTCCTGGGTTACCTTTGCAGGAGGTGGCTAGTTTCTTTGGACCACCAGAATACTGCTTCTGAGCACGGAATCCTGGGGAAAGTTCCAGTTTGCCATAGGGGTCCCTGTTGTGCCACGTTCTCCTCTTTCCCATTTTAAAAGACAATTTACAAACAAATGCGGCAAAACTAACAGGAAAAAAAATTGTCCCCTGGCCACCAAAAAGTCCACAGAAGAACAGGAAATGGGGGAGTTAAGGCTATTCCCAGAGGCAGCACATTGTGGTGTCTTCAGTGCTGTCCTGGGACCCATCCTGAGTATGCTTTGGTAAGGTGGGACTCACAGACTTTGATAGGAGAACGTTTCAACGCCGCTGGGAGGAATTCTATAGGTTTGTCTTTATTCACATTCCACCTCCAATTCCCTCACTCAGTCCCCAAGGTTAGCAACATCCATAGAAGAATTCAGAGTTCTCTGGATATGGCTGAGAACTCTTTCCTTGGATTTCTGAGGAGGTAATCTGCCACCCCCACCCCCCAGGTCTATTTGTACTTTTGTATCCAAACCAGAAAAAAACCATGGGAGTTAACTAATCTGTTTTCAGAACCCTGTTCTTGGCTCCTCTGAGCTTGTGTTTGCAAGCCCTGTTGGCTTGGGCAGGTCAGTGAATTCCGGAGTGTCACTGTTCCCATCCTAAAGTGGAGATGACTGCCAGAAAGAGGAAATGTCATGGCTGTGTTGTTCTTTGGAAATGGCAAGTCCCATGAGGCAGTGGTGTCTTATAATAAGACTGGGATGAGTTCTGTTTGTCCGTCCCAATTGTGTGCGCACAAGTCCTATAAACAGACGCCTCACTCACCCGTCAGCATGAACTGGTAGGCGTTGTCAGAGATGGAGAAGATGTGGGGCGGGGCCTCCTGGCGCTTTTTGCCTCGGTAGGCCGCCACCACCTCGGGGTTGTACACCGGCAGCCATTTGTAGGGGTTGACGGTGACGCAGAACAGGCCCGAGTAGGTCTGGGAAAGAAATCAGAAAATTCAATATGGTGACTCTGGCTTTGTTTTAAAAAGAAATAAATGATCTAACAAGGGCTCTCACGTAGATCATCCAGGCCGCATAACGCTCTTTGAGGTTGTACAGCACTCCGGGCTCATGAAGGTGGGTCATCATAGCCATGTCTTCGATCTTGTCATATTTGGGTGGATTCATCGGGAAGACTTGATCCTCCTTGACGGTGAGAGTCTGGCAAGAAAGCAGGCCAGTCTGAGATAGGGTTTACGTCTGCTTGTTTGATTTGGTTATAAAACTGCAATGGAATATACGTTCTATTACATAATTATTCAGTGCCTTTTAAAGCCAGGAATGTATTAGTTTTCAGGTCCGATGCCAAGAAAGATGGTTTCTTGTGATAACGTAAGAGTTGATACTTTTTGCGAGCGTATTTTAATTGTACAAATACAGAAGGTTTAGCATGCTTCCTTTTCATACCCTCCTGCAGCTTGGGTTGATTGAATCCGCCCATCCCTCCATGATCCAGCTACCATTACTTCCCGGGTTATATAGCCAGAGGAAATGCAATCAGTACATGGTAGAGAGGCCCCAAAAGCCCTGGTGACCGCAGCACTACCCATGTTCTAAACAACATTTTTCCTTCCCTTTTACACGCATTTCGCCAGGCCAAGCATTTTTAATTTTTTTCATCTCACTCATTACAAGAAACTTCTTTAAATGTATCAATATTTTATGGAATTAAGTAGGTAACTCAGGAATTTTTGTGACAGAAGGAGGTGGTTTTATTTTTTTCAGACTTGGAGATTTAGACCTGGAAGTGGAGAACTGAAGGGGAGATGGTGGAAGCCATAATGGGCTGATTCCCGAGGGCGCTTGGAAAGGGGAGATCCTGTAGTCTGAATTCCTTTAGCTCCCAGATCTTAGGACCACACACTAGGAGGAGGATCCCAGGGTGGCTGTAGGCTCAGACAGCCCTAGCAAGGGAGACCTCGACTCTGGATTGAGCCAGAAAAATGAGGTCAGAGCGTTCTCACTTACTGCTCCACTTTCCGTCTTGACGGTCACTTTCCCTCCTTCCTTGCTTTGTATGGTGCTTTTCACGTAGGACTCCTTGGGCTCCGCCACAAAGACAGATGTTTTTGCATCAAAAGGCTTGTTCTGGGCCTCAATCCGCTCCTTCTCCGATTTTCGAAGGTACGGAGCAGCTTCACCAAAAATAGCCATCTCGGCATCCGAACCCCCACTCATGGCTGCTGTTAATTCAGCCGAGGTATCTGCCTTGAGGAACAAGGGAGAGGGAGAAATAGAAAGCAGAGGTCAAACGGATGGATGAGGATTTGAAGTGTCGTCTTCGGCACAGGCTGAGACCCTCTTTTCAGTTTGGCATCTTGTCGCACACTCTAACATCGTGGGAAGAGCTAGTTAGGAGGGAAAATGAAATGTGAGGACCCAGTTTTAGGACTTGGCAGGTATCCTTTCCAGAATCTTGACTCCCAGGAGTAGGTACCTACATCTTCAATTGCCATAGAAACCTTTCCCCCTGCTTTCCCCTTCTGAACTATAATGATCTCTGTGGTTAAAGCTGTTGAGGGATTGTTTTACAGCAACTGTCTTGCTTAATCCCCTTGTCTCCTGCAGAATGTCTGCATCTGCCACAAGCCAGGACAGCCACCTAGTTAGGAAGGAAGCCTTACTTTGTGCAAATGGAAGTCGGTATTTTCACAGCTATCAGAGACACTTTCTGATCTTTTAGATGATCACTGTTGCTCAAAACCAAACCACAGTTTTCCTTTTGTTGGCGTTTGCTGTTAGATCTCTTGATGGCCTGTTAGAACTTCCTACCCAACTCCTGTTCTGGGTTTTCAACCTTCGGCTTGGGAGCAAGAGACTTAGCACTGCCCTGTCCCCCAAGTCTTTTGACAGGAGAGATTTCGGCTTTCAGTTTAACTGATTTAACCACAGAGAAATGAGTGTTTCTGCATGGAGACTTTTCTTCCCATGAAAATTCCATGGGGTTCTTTTCTTTCCACCCAGGAAAAGAAAAACATTAAGAGCAGGCCACATGCACAACAGCTATTGACTTAGGCTCGACCAGCGAGCCTCTGCTGCAGAGGCCTTTTAAACTGGCGGACTTTTTGCTTTCCTGTCAGGTAGTAGCTTCCTTAGGGTGCAGCAGAATGGCTCCTAAACTGTGCATGGCATTTACCACCCCGCGGCTGGAATACCTGCGGCTTACAGAAGAAAAAAAACAGTCTATTCTTTTTCCTCACAAAAATTAAGTGAATCCTTAAAAATAACTCAAATGTGGTTTCAGAGAGATGTTTGTTTCCAGTTTGAAGTAAGGCTCCCTGGAGTGTTAAGACGCAGTCTGTAAAGTGCATGCGTGTTGGATGCTTTGCAGTAGAGGCCTTGGCACACAAGAATGTATTGCCACTGGGCAGTGACTGCTGCTAACTCACTGTCAAAACTCATCCTGTTCCAAAGGCCCCTTAAACTCTGGGCTTCATTGAAGCTAAGTGGTCTCTGAGAATAAGGCCTCAAGGAAAAGTGATTTCCAACCCGTGTAACCAGTCACCCCCAAATGGGTTCTACTCTCAAAACATGGAAGCAGTAAGTAATTAAGAACTATTCACAGTTCCCTTAGGTCAAATCCCCTCTGCCATCAATAAATGAAGAAATTCAAGTCTTACCTCTAGGGTTTTGGATGAAAGTGCAAAATCTCCACTACCCACACCTGTAAAACATGAAAGTTCCTGTTAGCGATGCTCAGCGATTCTGGCCGTCTAGTACAGAATAAGAAGTTCCCCTGCCCTAAAACTTCAAGCTTAAGAGGAATTGGTTCATGTTCCAACAGCCACAGGGTCCTTGCTGTTTGCCTCAGGGTCCTTAGTGTCCCAAGTCTCCCATCACTTACCTCTGGGCTCTTGGCGGAGATAGGACTTGAGGGGCAGCCTGGCTTATATAGGAGCTGAAGTGCTGATGCTGCAGCTACCTCCCCTTTGTCAGGACAAGGCATTTGGCAACAGGAGCCCTCGGCGTAGTTTGTAGTGACATTTGGCATGTTCGGATATAATTAGAAGTATTCATATCATTCAGAGTATGTGAACCAATCTCCTATAAATAATTTGACAAGGACCGTTCTACCCTCTGAGAATGCTTCCTGGTGTGCTGGAAAGGGGATCTTTGACAGTGCCTGGTGGGACTCCTCATAAGTTAGTTCTTAAGAGCTATATTCAATTTGGCAAACTGTCATGCACGCCCGTCCTGTGCTGCCAAACGATCAGATGCCCAGCAACGCACTTTCCTTATTTGTTCCCGCAGGAGCCCCCACGCTGCATTCCCTTGGGCTAGCGCCAGGGCTCATCCTTGGAGGCTGACTAGGGCAGCAGAGCCAAACTGAGAGGAGCCTTTATGCTGAGTCTCCATCATTGGGCCAATGCCCACCTAGCCAGCATGCAAAGGGTTTATTATTAGACGTTAGTGTGTTCGTTGTAGGGAAAAATATAGGAAGGAGAAAATACATCTAGACTCCAGGCTGCAGAGATAAGATGGGGGAATGTAAGTGGGGTCTTGCTCTATGTACACTTTTGTCTTACAGCCTGCCTTAACATTAATGTAGCTGATTTTCATGCGAATAATATAATTCACATCCTTATTCTTTAAAGAAATTATTTTAGGGCTATGCTTTTAAAATTAAAATCTTTCTTTTTGAAGTCATTTGTATTGAGATATGATTTATATATGGTCTAGCTTATCCTTTATAGGTGATAATTATGATTTTTTTAAACTTCACAGTAGAATTCACTTCCTTTGTCCTATTTATGCACATATCCACCTAACCATAGGCTGCAGAGCAGCTAAAGTTTCAAGGGCTTTGCTAAGTGTATGCAATTCTATAGCCTCGTATATTTTAATGATGTAAAATCAGCATCTTATAGACTAGGCTAAATTTCCCTTTTGATAACTTTCTTCTCTCAATTCTAGTTTGTTTTGTAATAGCTCACACTTTTTAGGGATACATTTTCTAATGTATTTCCTGGGGAAAAAAGAAGCTAGTAAAATTGATCTAAGAAAATAGGCTCATAGAAAACGGACACTATAAATTTTTAAAATGAACTTTAGGTATCATTATAGCTTATATATTTGCCAACTTACTTTTTTGTGATCTTGGTTCATTTCTCTCATTACTACATAAACAATATGCAAACATTTCATAATACACAAAAGGGTGTTATTCTAATGAGCCATTGTATTTCTGATGGGCAGTTCATGGCCCACCTCCCTTCATTTGCGGCATTGTCCATCCCCTGATTGTTAGATTATTTTGATGTTACTGTCTATAAAATCTGAGTAGGATTCCATATGTTTGAGATGCAATTTGAACTTTCAAGGTGCGGATAATTTCTTGTGGTCTAATAATGATCTTAATCCTGCTGTTGCATCTCCAACTTCTAGAATACAGATTTTCTATAAGACCTGAATTTTCAAGCAAAGTTATGAAAAGATTTCCTTTAAGTCTTTGCTCTTCTGTATATATAGTAAAAGAATTCCTAAAACTCAGGAACACACAGGGTCATACATATATTATTTTATGTTTTCAAACTAATGATATTAAGAAAAATCTTAATTTTGAAGCCTGAACGCGCGCATGCGCGTGCGTGTGTGCGTGCGTGTGTGTGTGTGTGTGTGTGTGTGTGTGTGTGTGTGTGTGTGTGATTCCATACTTTCTCCCATAATTCCCAGGCAAATAGCACAGTCTTTAAAGCCTATTTGGACAAATTTTTTTCTTCTTTAGTTCAATGTCATTTTGGTGGCTTTTAGACTCTATATATGAGCTTTAGAATCAGTTTTTAGACCTGAAAAATCCTGTTGGATTTCAATTTGGATTAAGCTGATTTAGTAGGTTCCCCGGGCAAGAATTGATAGAGTAGTGATCTGATCCTTCCCTGAGTGTGATGTATTTCCTGTTGACTCCAAGTGTTTACATCTCTCCTCTCGTTCTTTTCCAGGTCTTGGCTATTTCTGCTGATTTTTGCTGTTCTTGCTGAATAGTTCTGTTTTTCCTGGGACACTTTGTTTCTTATTGAGTACTAACACGTATCAGACATGTTTACATACTTGGAACTAGCGTTTTGTCTGTGGGAGAAGTTTGCCCAACTCAAGTATGTGTTTCAGAATCCGTTGCACACAGGGTAGGCAGGTGACACTGTCTGAGGTAACAAGATGCCTACAGAAGTTGTTGTGTGGGGTTTCCAGGATGGCTTATTATAAAAAAAAAAAAAAGGGCCAACTTCATGTAGTACCACTGTCTGAGGGGGCCAATTTCCAGCAGCACAGGGCTCCGAGAGGAATTCACAGAGTCATGGTAAACTAGGCTTCTCTGTCTGAGGGGGCTTTCAAAGAAACACACACACTCTTTCGATGGCTTCCTTCTTTAGTCTTTGTTCTCGTGTGGTCTTTCTCTGTTCTGTCTACTGTAAACTTTTTTCCTACTGCTAATATATCCCCAAAAAGTTTTTCAGGCAGGCAACGTAGGAATTACAGTGTGGTTACAGTCTATTTTTCAAGTGAATGATTACAATGATTTAAAAAAAAAAAAAACAGTAAAAATGAGCATGCTTTCCATATCCCTTACATGGTTAAACATTTTGCATACTACAGGTGAAAAGCAAATTATCATAAGAACCCACATAAATTCATACCCAGGTAACTTGTAATAGATTAGCCATGTGGGCAAACAAGGTGTTACTGTCAGGTCATTTGCTGGAAGGCTGCATTTTGCAGTTTCAAAGAAAAGGCCAATTACTTTTTTACTTATCTTGAAAGGTAATCTTATAAGGAGTCTTAAAGAATCCACAGACCTAAGCATTTATATATGAAAAAGAATAAGTCAGCTGTATTTAAATCTTTAAGGTACATACCCATTCATCAATAGTTTTTTATATCAGGAGATTGAGGGCAGAAATGTGCATAAGGAATTAATCATCACCTTTGGTCATCAACCAATCCTAGCAAGAAAGGTACACAAGCCAATGATAACTTGACTGCTTCGTTTTCGTTCCCTGACCTTAACGGGTTCTGCGTTCAACTCTGTGCTTTTCAAAAACTTCAGATTGTCCTCTTGTTTTTTTTTTTTAAACCTTAAAATTATTTAACAAAAATATCTTAGTCTAACTTTGTTATTTTCAAAGCTTTGTTTCAGCTATGATGCACTCTGGAACCTGTAAACACATCTCCCAACATTAAGGTTAAAAGAATTTAAATTAGCTGGGCTACTGGGACGCAATTTTTTTTCTTAATTATTAACTTGAGTTACAATCTGTGCAGCTCCTTAGGTGAAAAACACAGACCCGGACTGTGAAACATTGTATCTATTTTTATTCATCAAAACTTTGTATAGGCTATCATTATTATTACCACTTTATACAGTACAGCTTAGGGAGGGGTCATCTTCTTGACAATTCACATATAAAAATGCCCAGTAGAACGGAATGTTTCCAAGAGATAAGCACATTGTATTACAGGCAGCGGAGCTCTCCCCACTTCCACTCACACCAGAGAAAGAGAGCTGTAGCAAACATGTAAGGGCACAGCAGACGCAAAAGACATTCCATGTGTGCAGTTCCATGGCCTTGTCTAAACAAGATCAGAGAATTTCCTCCTGGTGGGCTGACACCTGGAATGTCAGTTGCCACCCGCTGCTCCTCTGGCATGGCCACTGGCAATGTAGCACCTTTTCTTTTCCCAGTGCCCTGTTTCCTGCTTAAAGCACAGGCCGGCCGATGAAACTAGAAGAATCAAAAGAATTTCAGAGAGCTTAGCCTGATAGTCCTGAGCTTAACTGTTCCAGAAAGTCACGAATTTCTTCTGTTATGCTTTCGTAGCTTTTACACCCCTTGGTGAATTTCTTTATGGCTTCTTTGGTTGGTTGGTTTTGTGACAGGATTTCTAGCATACAAAGACTGTCCCCAGACTTGATTGTAGCCAAGGCTAGCCTTGAACTCCTAATCCTGTTACCTCCACTTCCTGAGTGCTGGCTGGGATTTTGGGCATGTACCTAGCTTTTGCTCTTAATCAGTTATAATATTTTTTAAATTATTCTTTTGGATAATCAGTGCATCCTGTGCAAATATAATCACAATTTTTGCTTTATTCCTCTCTTAATTTATGAATTTCCCCCTTGTCTTATTGTATTTTTTGAGACATTAAGAAAAATATTGAGTATTATTAATGTATATTGTTGTAGTAATATGCTATTACTATATTGTCTATTCAAACTTGTGACATACAAGAGGATGTATAAGAGTATATTTACCTTGCTCTTGTATTCATATTTATAAAATATTTTATATTACAAGTTTTATTTTTGATTGACATAATAATAGTTGTAAACTTTCATGTGAAATAATATATCTTGATGCATGGATATTCATTAATTGCATATTTAATCTTATTCAGTATAATATTTGTTGTATATTTTATAGTTAGTTTGATAACAATTTTAATAACAAAATGAATGACATAATTCAACTTCTAGGTATTCAACCAAGAAAATTAGATGCATGTTTTTAAATATTTACTTTATTTTAAATTGTGTGTGTAACATGAGGGGGACTGCTTGTTGGGGTTTTCTGTCCTGCCTGCTACCACTCAGCCGGCAAGCCCCCCAAAAATCACACAGAGGTCTCCATAAGTTATAAGCTGATTGGCCCATTAGCTCAGGCTTCTTATTAGCTCTTATGCCTTATATTAACCCATTATTCTGATCTATTTTAGCCATATGGGTTGGTACCTTTTTCAGCTGACAGGTCACATCCTGCTTCCTCAGTGATCTGGGCAGGACTGGGAGGAATCAGCTTCCTCCTTCCCAGAATTCTGCTGTTCTCATTGCATCATTTCTACTTCCTGTCTGGTTTTCCTGCCTATACTTCCTGCCTGGCCAATCAGCATTTATTTAAAACATGATGGACAGAGTACAGATAATTCTCCCGCAGTGTGTGTGTGTGTGTGTGTGTGTGTGTGTGTGTGTGTGTATCTATATGTGCATGTGAGTACAGGGTACTCAAGGAAGCCAGAAGAGAATATTGACTGTCCTGGGCCTAGAGTTATACACAGTTGTGAGTCACCTAGAGTTGGTTCTGGAAACCAAACTTAGGTTCTCTTCAAGAGAAGTACATGCTCTTAAATTCTGAGCCATCTCACCTTCCCTTGAATATAAGTTTATACAAAGGTTTATACTTGAAGATCACAAAAACACTATCCATCATGGCCTGCAGTGGAAATAATCAAATACCCATCACCTAGCAGGTGTATAAGCAAACTCTGGTATATGTATTTGATGGGATGTTAGTTCTGTAGAAAGAGGTGCTGTAGTGGCAGGTTCAATGTAGACAAACCTCGAGGTTCTACAGGAAGTGAACAGAGCTAGACACAAAGGTTCCATATTTAATGATTCTAGTTATGTAAAACGCAGCATAGGAATACTGCCATCTTTATTCTTTTTTAAAAGTCATTTTTATTTATATGTATCTGTGTGTGACTGTGCACCACGGAGTGCAATGCCTGTGGAGACAGAAGGTGCTCATCCCCTGGAGCCAAAGTAGCAGGCAGTGTGAGTTCTAGGAACTGAACCCAGGTCCTGGAAAGGCAAGAAGTGCCCTTAGTTGCTGAGGCATCTCTCCAGCTTCTCTTTATTATTTTACCTCAAAAAATTATTTTAGGGTTTTCCATAAAGTTAATTGTAGCTATATTTTGCTTTCATTGCCTTACAGTATTATGTGATAAATATAATTATTTACTCATTCAACTGTGGATGAATTTTTGCCTATTAGGAATTTTTTTGCTAGAACTTCAATTTTGATTTAATTTGTTTGCATGTATTATGTGACAAATAGCACCACTTGTGTAATGCTCAGAATTAGTCGAGATCCACCCCTTTATATCCTTAGTGAACTTTTGCATGCATTGAATGTGATCCGTTGTAAGAATGCATAGAATTTGGCAGACTTAAACAATTGTATCTCCTTTCTGTACCATTCTTAAAGAACTGTCCTTTAGAAGCTCTTAATGCGAATGAGATCTTCAACACTTAGCTCTTTGTACAGTTTTACCTTTTCTGAAAATTCACATAAATGAGATCCTGCAATGGAGCTGTTTGTGTCTGGCTCTTCCGTCCATGCTCCTGGTGCATCTCTCTTCGTTGCTGGGTAGTGGGCCCCTGTATAGAAAAGCCACACCTTGCCCTCTGTGGATTCTTCCCAGCACTATGAATACACTCCAAGTTGCTGGGTGGGCATTTGTTTCCATGTCTCCTGGGTAGCTACCTGGGAGCAGAATCTCTGTATGTTTAACATTTCAGGAAACTGCCAAATTCTTTCGGATAGTGGCTGTACATTTGTCGTTTCCGCCAGCAGTGAACAGGGTTCTGATTTCATTCCCCATCACTTGTCCTTGTGCTGAGCTTCCTTTGGTGGCGCCCAGCCTACTGGGTGTAAAGTGACCTCTCACTGTGGCTCAGATCTGCATTTCCTTAGTGGACAATGATTTGAATGTTTTTATCATGTGTCCTTTACCTGTCTTACATGTATATGTATTTGCAGTCGCTACATAGTTAGCCTGTCTGTCATCTTCTTATTGTATCAGTTGCTGGTTCTTTATATGTGCTTTATCTGTGAGTCATTTATCTGACAGATGATTAGTGGATAGTCCCTTCCTATCTGTGGAAATGTTTTAATTTCTAAGTTAATAATGACAGTTTTTCAATGAAGCTCAACTTGTTAATATTTTCTTTTATATTTTTGGAGTCAGATTTTCCAAATTTACATAATGCAAAGTCATAAAGGTCTTTCTTTCTTCTTTTTTTCTTCTAGCTGTTTTGTACTTAGAATTCTTTCATTTGCAACTGCATCTTTTTTCGAGTTAACTTCTGCTTATGGGCTTATAGCTTAGTTTATTTCACCAGTGATATCTAATGGTTGGTGCTGTTTGCTGAAAATGTCCATCCTTTCTCAGCTGGTGTGCCTTGGTATCTGCTAAGTGTTAGATGAATGTTTTCTTATTTCAAAATGGAAATGATCTGCTTCTTTAATTTTAAATTTTATTTATTTTGTTTTATGTGTTTGATTGGCCTGCATGTATGTCTGTGAGCCACGTGTATGCCTGGTGCCCTGGAGCTGGAGTTCAGGTGGTTCTGAGCCACCATGTGGGTGTTGAACAGGGTTCTCCACTACAGCCGTCAGCACTTTAACCACTGAGCCAACTCCCCAGACCTAATGATCTGCTTCTTAAGTGAACCTGTATATATTTTTAAATTCTACAGGCACTGAAAACACAGAGAACACTAGCCTTGTGCTTGCCCGGCATCCAGTCCTCAGAAGCACGGGATAGGTGTCAGCTTTTGTGTCTTTCAAGAAGTGTTGTGGGTAAATAGACAACACATGTATTCTCCCCACACACACTGTGCACATATGAATAATATTTTGTGAGAACTTTAGATGGTGCTTCAATTTTTTCATGATTATCCACTGAGAAGGAAAAAAAAACCTAATTAAATTAACAAAAATAATTAAAATCTAATTAGCTTTAATTAAGTTTAATTTCCAGCTACAACAAGAAATGAAGTACTAAGGGTTAAGATTTAATTATATTCATTTAAATTTAAACTATCTTTGTAGAGAGAAATTAAATGCTAACTAATAAAAGTTTCCAGGCAGTTGGACTTCGGAAGTAGGGCAGAAGACCAACTGTTATAGTATTTGAGATCATTTTTATTCTTTCAAGAACTAATTTCCATATCCTTTCATAGGGTCAGCATCATTCCCAGTGAAATTATGTATATTAGATATGTGGAGAGCATGTAATTTCCCTTATTAGTGCTCTGAAGCTTTGTTTTAACCTTTTGAGAGATTTATTGTATGTGTGTGAACGTCTGCACAAGTGTGCGAGGGTGTCTGTGGGGTTCAGAAGAGGGCGTTGGTGCCCTCAAAGCTGCTGTTACAGGTGGAAAAGCCAGCTGCCTGACATGAGTTCTGGGGATCTGAACTCTAATCCTCTGGGAGAGCAACAAGTATGCTTAACAGCTGAGTCACCTCCCAAGCCCCTGCATTTCTATTATTATTATTATTATTATTATTATTATTGGTTTTTTGAGAGGCAAGGTTTCTCTGTAGCTTTGGAGACTATCCTGGAAGTAGCTCTTGTAGGCCAGGCTGGCCTCGAACTCATAGAGATCTGCCTGCTTCTGCCTCCTGAGTGCTGGGATTGAAGGCCTACGTCACCACCGCCCGGCCCGCATTTACTTTTAAAATTGTTACTTGTGTTACTGAAATTATACATGTCTTCATCTGGGGGTAGTTGGTGTGTTACTTTCTAGTGGGCATAAGTTTAAAATCTCCCGTATGTTGTTGACAAATGTATTAGATTGGTTTGTTTATCTCAAAGGTATGTTAAACTTGTAGAAATTTCTGCTTGTTACCTCTACCTGCTAGATTGAATCCTTTAAAACTCAAGTATGGACTGTACTTGTTTTGTACTGTTTGGCCTTGAATTCTGTTTGCTCTGATGTCAACAGTGCTTTCTTTGCCTTAACACTTTGGTAGCACATATACTAATTCGTTTTTCTCCTATCCATATTTTTAACCTTCCTGAGTTACTTTATCCTGCATCTAACTTTTAAGAATCCAACTAGCTAGTATGGTTGGATCATAATAAAATGCCCAACCTTGAATAATTAGTATAATGATAAAAATAAAAAACTGCTAGGTGTGGTGGCACTATCTTTTAATCCCAGCACTTGGGAGGCAGAGCCTGATGGGTGTCTGTGAGTTTGAGGCCAACCTGATCCATAGAGAGTTCTAAGTCATCCAGGGCTACACAGTGAGATCCTGTCTCAACAATAAATAAATGAGATAGCCAAGTAGTGAGTTAGAAAATCCATCATGAGATCCTAGTAGTGGGTCAAATTTAGGAATCAAGTTGGCTTGTGTGTTTTTAGTATCTGTTAAGTGGTTAGTTGAAAAACCAATGTAACTGAACTGGTGTCATTTCCTATAATTTATTCAGGCCACCAAACCTCTGTAAGCCTGAGCCTGTTTATCTTTTAAAGAAGGAATTGTTTTTGCTTTTCCACCCCATTTTAATATTGATTTATTTAGTAATACATGTAAAGTATTTTAAATAGTACTTGACAGCATTGAATGTACTTACTAAATAGTGTATTTAAAGCTATGTAAAGGAGGGGGTGTATCCTGTGGGTGATGATGGAGTATTGCTGCTGTGTTTTAAATAAGGAACTGACTTAAGGTTTGTTTTAGTCACAGCCATGCTAACAGCATGGAAGATGGATCAGAGGACTGCAACAGAGATAGATGGAGGACCGACTTATGCAGCTGTGCTATTTCAGGCAAAGAGTTGAGGACCCAAACTAAACCACCAGATTCTGGGGAAGAAGAGAGAGATGCAATGTCAAAGTTGTAGATGTGACTGACCTCTCTGCTTGGAGGAATAAAAATAATTCTAGGTTTGTAGAAACCATTTGAATTGGTTCTGCTTGAAGATAAGTAGAAATAAATGGAGTTTCCTTGAGTCAAAAGAAATACTTCCCATGGGGAGAAAACAGACCTGGAAGTAACAGACAATAAGTAGAGAATTTTCTGGATGGAAAATTGCAATAGTGAGCTTCCCCCAAAGAACACAAGCTTGCAGGAATAAGATTTTGCCATGTCAAAATAGATTTTTTTAAAAAAATGTGGGGTTTAAACAATATGAAATTACTGAAGGCAGGTTGATCATTAGAACGTGGCTTCTTGTATGTATATTAAGTTAGTATGTGACAAGAGCGGCCATTTGTGTCACTGAGGGGAAAGAAAGGACAATTTAGTAAGCAAGGTTGATATTTACCTGATGTAGGAGGGCCTTCTGTCTATGTGTTACTTTCATTGGTCAAATAAAGAGACTGCCTTGGCCTTTGATAGGATAGCAGCTTAGATAGGCAGAGTAGATAGAACAGAATGCTGGGAGAAAGAAGCAGAGTCAGGCAGACTCCATGGCCCTCCTCTCTGAGACGGACGTAGGTTAGACTCATTCCAGTAAGCCACAGTCACGTGGTGATATACAGATTATTAGAAATGGGTTAATTAAGATGTGAGAGTTAGCCAAGAAGAGGCTAGATATAATGGGCCAGGCAGTGTTTAAATGAATACAGTTTCCATGTAATTATTTTGGGTAAAGCTAGCCTGGTGGCAGGAAGTGGCCTGCCGCTCCTTTTACATTTACCAACGAAAGGAAAGCAGCTTCTTCCTTGTTTGCTACTGTTTCTAAAAGTCAGCTATAAAAGGTTTGAACTCTTAGACCTGAAAACAAAGAGAAAGGTGGTCAGAGCAGATGAGACGCTCATGCCTTGAGAGGAAAGAGACCCCTTTTCCTTCAGGGCCAAGGATCAAGCTAGATCTTTTCACATGGCAGGTAAGCTGTGACCACTGTACTATATACCTAGTTCAGCAAGGTTTCTAATAGGGCAAAAGTATCTTCTATTTATGAAACTGACATGCTCAAAAACTAAAACTTCTCACTGAGTAAAGAAAAAGATTCATCAACAAATTGAAAGATAAATGGAAGCCTGTTGGGGAAGCGATTGGCAATGCTTATCAAATGGAGTATGTGTGCACTCATATTCAGAAACAAATCAAGAAGAAAGGGAGAGTCATGTAAATAGAAATGGAGGTATAGGATAGAAAAGACGATTCTCGGAACGGGAGAAACTAATGACTGGGAAATTAAAACATATCAGCCTCAAGAGATGCAAAATGAAATGGATGCTAGAACACAAGGGTATTTGACCAATCAGATTGACCAAAAACAGAAATGTAGCTAATGGTGGCGTGTGGAGGGGAGAAGTTCTCATCTGCTGGAAACAAAGATGGAATAAGACTGCCGGGGCAATTGGCTGGTTGCATCTTTGAAATCTGAAGTTACGTAAGTTTACTTCTCATTTTCTCCTGGCAAAGGACATTATGGTTCCGGCTGTGTGTTTCTTCTAAACAGCAAACTTTGGGAGACAAATATCTCTTCAGTGACTTTGCACGTTTAATTAGGTGACCACCTGTTAAGTGATGGTGCTGATGATGTGGTCAGTGGTTGGAACTTGACACTCCTTTTAATCTCAGATTTGGACCGCTGCAGCACATTTTCCACTGGTTCTCTGAGCTACAGTACTGAAAACCAAAAGCCCTGAAGATGGTCATGAACCATGGAAGAGCTCTACTGGGTCTCTATGAGAAGACTACATGCCGAGATCTGTCTTGTTCTGGAATAATTGATGTATATCTAGCCCTTCTCCAGTACACAAATAACTCCTTCATGGGTCCTGTGTAGCAGCTCTTTTAAGTCAGAAACTCTTCCAAGGTCTGGCACACATCCCTGTCCTTGCTATTCTTGCTAGTATCCACTTACAATTAAGCCCAGGGTGAGCGTCAAGTTACTGTCTCTAATGATCCTGGTGCTCCGAGAGGCACTACCAGACATCAGCTTGCAATTCCTAAGATTCCCTCGGCCCCAAGAGTTCCTCTGTTTTTCTCCATCCAGCAAGTAAAAGCAGAGGGATTAGTACGTTCAGACATCTGTACGTGTTCTGGGACGGAAACGGGACATTAGCTTGTCTTCCAACAAAGGAAACAACCTGCTTTTCAAAGGCCTCCTTGGCACAGATATGTTACTTAGTTCCGTCTAAGTGTTCGTGAATGTACTATTAGTTTGTTTTTATGGGTTGGTGAGTAATATTCCATTGTGAGGATGTACAATATCTTGTCATCTTTTCCATCAAACGTTGCTTGTTGTTCGATTGCTTTGTTTTAACCACGATACAGTCTTATGTATTGCCCAGGATAGACCTGAACTCAAAACTTGTAGACTTAAGTGATCTTAGTCTCCCCAGTAGCTGGGACTATATGCGTGCACTACTATGATTAGCTTGTTCGTATATCCCTTTGTTGATGAATATTTCTATTACCTTTCTGTGGCTATGGTTTTCATTTCTCTTGCTTAAATAACAAGAAGTGGGATTTCTAGATAAAAGAACTAGGAGTGTTTTTGTAAGGAATAAGCAAACTTTCTTTTTTTAAAAAATATACTTTTCTATCCTTCTAGCAAGCAGTGTCTGCAGACTGTAGAAGCTCAGAAGCCAGTCCAGCATCTTCCAGGGTTAGTCTTTGTAAATTAGTCATTCCCTCAGGTTTTTGATAGAGTCTCCTAAGGATTTTGGTTCCCTGCACCAATGATACTGAATGTCTTTCAATATAGTTATTAGACCTTACAATATCTTTTTCATGAATTGTCTCATTTGCCAAGTTTTGTTGGATTGTGTTCTTTTTATTGTTTTCTCTGGATTTTTTTATCTGCAAGTCATCTGTTGAATATGTGTATAACATATATTTCTCCCAGCCTGTGGCCTGCCATTTTTGTTTTCCCAACAGTGCCTGGATGATCCACTCAGTGAGCTTTACATTTTCTTTTAATGTGACAAGGATCAAATGCAGGACCTTGTACACACTGGGGGAAGTACTCCACCACTGAGCTCCATCCCAGCAATAGCGTTAATTAATCATATTTTTGTATTTTATATTTGTGTGTAGTGTGTTATTTTGGAGTTTTTGCTGTCAGCACAGAGATGTGTATCTGTGTTTCTTCTAGGTGGTTTGATTTTTTTTTAAGATTTGTGCTAAACCTATTATCTGTCTTGAAATAGTGCATCATTTTTATTTCCCATATACATATATGGGAATTGATTCAGCATTACTTTTTGTAAAGATTTTCCTTTCTAGGGTGAGTTGAATCAAAAATTTAGTAAAGTATCATTTGACTGTAATGATTTTGAATGTATTTATAAGCTCTCTATTTTGTTCCATTTGTTTTTTTTAATTTTAGTGTTTTTTTTCTGTAAGTATGTGTCTTGACATATAATGACAAATTTATCATGTAATTATTACAAAATGTCTTCTTTATTTCTTATAGTAGATAATTTTTAAAGGCTATCTTATCATCTATCCACAGAACTATTTGTATTTATCTTGTGGTTATTGTTTATTATATTTCTATTACCCCATTCTTTTATGTTCAACCTATTTGTATTTTGGCACAAATCACCTTTGTTTGGATCATGTTTTTTTAAATTCATTTAGACAACCTCTATCTCTTAATTGATTGTTTAATCCACTCACATTTAATGTGTTATTTAAATGCTTTTTTTTAGTGCTTCATAGCACTTTTGTTTCTCTTTTTTTCTTTGCTTTCTCTTGCACTGTCTTCTAATATAATTTTTTGTGTGATAATGTGGACTAAACAAGGATCCTATGTTGTGGGACAATGGTCTGTACCATGTCACTTGTATTTTAAATAAATGCTGATTGGCCAGTAGCCAGGCAGAAAGTATCGGCAGGGCAACCAGGCACGAAGTAGAGGCAGGGCAATGAGAATTCTGGGAAGAGGGAAGTTTCATTTCACAGTCATCACCCAGACAGAGAGCAAGCAAGATGTGACAGCCTCGATGAAAAAGGTACCAAACCATGTAGCTAACACAGACAAGAATTTTGGGCTAATATAAGTTATAAGAGTTAATGAGAAGCCTGAGCTTATAGCCTAACCAGTTTATAGTTAATGTAGACCTCTGTGTATTTCTTTGGGATGAATGGCTATGGGACCTTGGTCAACAGAATGGCTTGCCAATGTGGGGCTGACCAAATCCATTAAATGCCTGAGAGAGCTTG